>NW_010264954.1:0-34626 GCF_000690775.1 Eurypyga helias | reverse complement strand
AATACACACTCTTTCAGTTATTTCCCTTTAAAGGCAAGTTGCTTGTCTCACGTTATTCACTGCCCCTTCAGCTGTGTTTGTACTTAACCCTGGAACTCCATGCAGCTAAACCCACAGACATTACCTTAAAGCAAACAATACACAATTTCTGATAACAAAAGCAGTTAAACACATCCCTAAAGCTTTGTGCACGGTATACGAGACGCACGCAGTCCCTCCTCACACACTGGCTTTGAAGCAATCCTAAAGGGCAAGTCCACAGCACTTCGAAGGCTGCTCTCCCAGTATAACTGTACGAGGAGCCATTGTGTGAGCAGTGAGAAATAGGTCAGGAGGTAGGAAAGGAAGGTAGAAAGCATCTGTCTAAATCATCTGTTCCAGAGGGTAATCCAGATCTAACCTCAGGCAGACGTGAAAGTCTTACTACTTCAGAGCATGCCTGAGCAAATGATCGTTGTAAGGAGCAAGGGGCTTCTCACCACAAACCACCCGGAGAACCAGACAGGGTGCAGAGACTTGGTACACCAGTATCCATGTCCTTCTATTCAAGGGGATCTGGTAATTAGACAGGCTGACTCTCTCCAGAGGCCCACAAAGAGGAAGGCCATCTAAGGAGTTCCTAGTGATCGAAAGAATAATTGGAAGCTGGATCAACCCATAAGGCAGAGGCAACATATACCTGGAAAATTTCACAGGAGAGGCATTAGAGAAGACAACAGGGGATCCCTCTGCATACCCAGGATACACATCGGAGGGAAGGCATAAGCGAACATGAAAGAGCGCCCCATTACCTGTGTGCATGGTCACCAGAGGGCATTGCTCCGAGAGGAACACTGCTCAGAGGTGGCTCAGCATAGCTCTAGTGCTGAAGGTAGGCTGGAATTAGTACAAAAAGCTAAAAATCCTGTTAACTGCTGCAGCTGTTGTCACGCTGGATGACACAGGGGGCAAGTATGTCTCAACCCGGGAGAAAACAATCATTCCCAAAGAGTATGCTCCTTGTAAGAGGACAGAAAAATACAAAGCACTGGCTGGTCAACTTGAGAAAGTAAGAATAGGGAGACACGCTAACCTACAAACATCCACGGCCTGTGAGGAGCACCTGTGACACCGTGGGACTCGTACCAAGGGAACTCACGCGAGTGCTGAAAACCCGATGGAGTAACTGATTGCCAAAGTTACAAGCTCACTCGGCACCAAGCCGATGGATGGCATCAGGTCAAAGGTTGCCACTGGATATGAACTTGACACTAGAACTGGGGCCAGGGATGGAGAAAGATCTGGAATCAGATCAGGCCCTGGCACCACTCAGAGAGGGAAGATTTAAATGGTTTAAAGAACGGAGTTATATTCCGGACAATTAGATCTGGAAATTTACACCACCAGCTACAAGGATCCCAAAGAAAGTCTCTGAATGACTGCAAGACTTATTCCAGGGAGCTTACAGCTGTTGACACACAAGCTGGCAATGGAAGTGGGTGGAAGCGTGCCCACTGTGCATTCGTTGAGTCCCCAGATTTATCCACCCACATGCCTCGTAACGTTCCTTTGAGTTGCTGTGGAGTGGGTGGGAGCAGATGGTCCCATCAACTTCGGACAAGAGAAAACAGGGCTGAAAGCAGCCTCCCGAGGACACACTGCAGCGAACCCGGCATGCTCACCTAGCCTGTTCCTCTGCAGACCGCAGTACCGACAGTCCTGTGGCCTCACTGCGCAAGAGCGTACTACCAGAAAGTTTATCTTGCTGTTAAGTTTTCTGTACTGTAAGGTCAAATCCATTTCTGGTGCAACACCAGTGGACAGAAAACAACTTATTTCTTTCATGTCTGTGGCAATTTCTTACACACTGGAAAAATGCATTTTCTCTTCTCTTAGCCTTCTCCAGACAAAACCAACGCTTCATTGAGTCTTCCCTCATTAATCATGTTTTTAAGCCTCTGATGATGTGTTCTCCTTTGGAGTCCCTACAGTTGTCCACATCCTTTTTTGAAGTACAGCACTCAAAACTGGAAATATTCCAGCAAAATAATACTAATGCCATGTAAAACCAAGGGATTATTGAGTTTTATGGAACAGTCACATTAATACACCTTTTTTTTTTCCCCCAACTATGTAACATTATTGTTTCCCGACGTTTTTATTGAAATGTTCCTCCTCTTAGGACCACACAGGTAATTATTCCAACCTTTGTACTTTGAACTTAAAATGACTTATTGGAAAAAATGGCCTAAAAAGCTATTTTTGATATATGTAATCTTGATATAAATTAAGATTATTTGAATTTTAACCTTGCCTTTTATCATGTTTGTAACCCCTTTGACATGACAGTCTAAGCTCCTTCTCTGCTTAAATATTTGACACTTTTTAGCCTGCTACCCTTCCTCTTATCATAGTTAACTGTATCTCTCTACAGACTTCTTAAATCAGCTGATTTAAGAGTACAGGCAGACCTGGAGACACAGGAAAGGCAGACATCAAGCAGCAAGGGCTTCCCTCTTTGCCAGGGGAAGGAAAATAATGCCTTGACATGATAACCATCAGAAATCACTCTCAAACTAGACAGCCAAACAAACACTTTCACAGATGGAAGCTGGACCAGTCCTTAGCACAAGAAATCTGTTTTTATTACACCCTACATACTACTTTTAAGAGTGCCTAGTGATGCCAACAGAAACACATGCCTTATCCTTGCAAATTACTCTGAAGAGTAAGCTCCCGGCACTGCTCTGTAGTTCCTTTCCTGTCTCAAGTGTCCCAGTTTTGCAAGAAAGTCACTTCCTTTTAGAAAACGGCAAAACACCTTTTCACACTATCATCACTCCAGCTCTGAAAGTACTCTTGTCAAGCTTTCATCTTCTTGCTTTGACTAAATCCCACTCTATTCCTTGGCTCTCTAGCAAATCCCTGCATGTGACTGCTTGTGGGATTGTAGTGTATGGACTTCGCAGCCAGCGTGGAAATAGGAGCCATGAAACGAGGTGATGACGTACATCAGAGCTGCTCTAACAGCAGTAGGAAAGGCTCTCCAGACAAGGTGCATGTTTACCCACGTCACACAACTCTACATCTTCCCACTGAAGACCCTCTTCTCTAACATCTCTCACAACATTCCCAGAGGCAAGCAAAGCTTCCTAAAAGCAGCTGGTTCCTGTGTTATCCACATGAGAACTGGCCAGTTTCTGAAAAATCATCTATTTTTAAACTAACCTTTGAGCTCAGAAACATAAAAATCTAAACTTCCATGCTCTTGTGATACTCATTTTTTCCCCACTTGGCAAAACCCCTCTTTCCTCTCCATTTTACATTTCTTCAGTTGCAGCAGGACAGCTATAGCTCTGTACCTAAAACTTCAAGAGCAGATAGTGTTTGCATGATACAGAAACAGTATGAAACGATTTTTAATTATTTCAGAATCTACTCGTAGACGAAAATTCTCAAATATCAACTTTCAGAAGAGGAGATTGCCGAGAATGAGGGGAGAAGTGCTTGGCCTGCAGAAACAATATACCATCCCCACAGGATGAGGTAAAGAGAAGGAGAAGCAGGAAGCATCTCCCTTGACATCCCAAAGGAATGTTACTGACTTGGCAAAGAAAGGGGAAGGGGGGCACTGTTTTCAAAACTGTAAGGAAAAGGAGCAAAGCACGTGTTAAAACCATCTCCTTTCAGGTTTGTTGCTTCTTACTGAGAGTGAAGAAAAGGGAGGAGAGAGCTGCATTAAATCATTGGTTACATTATGAGAGAAACCTCTCAAAGCCAAACGCTGGGTACGAAGTCAGATGAAGATGTGTCACTTCAGGCCAGCACTAGGTTAGCTGAATCGTACCCTGCAGAAAATCCATTCCAGGGTCTGTTTTTCATTCACCTGTACTGTGATTGATTTAGATCTAGGTTTAATGCATGTTTTGTGCAATGCTGTAACCTCTTTAAACGACTGATAATCAGTGGCCTAATGCTGTTGCCTCTGCATAATTCTGGCTGATTTCCATGACTCTGGGGTACGTATATCTGAGGGTTAAGTAACCAGAGCTGCTTGTAGTCCCAACTGCCAAGATGGGTTTCATACAGGATGGTGGGGAGAACAATTGCATCTGTTTCAGCGATGACTGTCCTACATAAACACTGACTGGGTCATGTAACCAGAGAAGCCATTCAGCTGTGCGTATTTCAAACACCACTCTGATGTTGCCAGAATAACAAGATGCTTGACTGGCCAGTGGTCCTCATTCACTGGGAGATATGTTGTTTTACCACTGAGGTGATTCATTCCATACAGCCTTGTTGGAATGTGGAGTCCTTCCACAGGTTTCTAGCCTGAGAACTTCTAACCACAGGGTTTTTTTTTTTAAACTGTATTTAATAACCACTAGTATATGCACATGCTACTTACTGTTCAAGATGGGAAGAGATACACCTATACATTTCAAGACTATTATTTTATATATGCAGCTGCATATTAATATCATGTATATTCACTTCCAGCATTTCCTGACTTTGAGATTATCATCTTAAATGGGGGAGGTAAAGAAGTTTTGTCCATATTTTCTTTGGTTTAAAACCAAAGAAAAACTCAAAGCCTCACCCAAACTGCTATCATACCGGGTCACCGTGACATAACACATTCAAAAACAAAGCTGAAGCCTTCAGATGCGTTATGCTAATGTTTCCTCTTGAGGAAACTGAGTAATTGGTCACAGCAACAGCCTGAACTTCTATATAGACACGTCTGAAGAGGAGGAGAGAAATATACACCCTGACAAGGAATTGTACAACTTTTTTCTAAAGCAGGAAGCAGCACGACTTGGGATTTCCAAGTTCAGCTTTAAATGCATTAGATAAATGCTTCTAGTAATTGCAGGCACCTTTCCATGTGCTCCCTATTCCTCCATGCTCCAGTTTCTTCTGCTCTTATCCTAGCTATCTCCCACCCATCACTTCTCAGATTATGCTGCACCGTTTAACATCTATAGTGTACTTCTATAAATATGCCATGTACCCCTTTTATTACCCCCTCCCACCCAACAGAGATAGCCAGAAGACTTTTCATTGTATTTTTAATAGACATTCCCTGGCAATTTATATGTGACTGTCTAAGCCAACAAAGCAATGGGTCAAATTCAGCCCTGGATTGCCTCCCACAAATTCATTGGGATAATGCTAAGGATGAATTTGGCTCTAAGACTTTTGTTAGAGAAGCAGTTCCACGCATTCACAAGTCATTTACCAAACAAAATGAAAAAAGTCATCTAGGAACATGGAGAGTACGATGGCACAAGCGAACACTTGAACCCAAAACAGACACAACAAGCAGCAGCCAAGAGCAATAAACTCATAAGGAAACGTAGATGCCGTTGACTAAGGCAGACAGACATTTACTGGAAGCCAAGATTAGTAAGCCTTACCGCTTATAGTTACGTGATCATCTTTGGAGGCACTCTCTGTTTCTTTTAATTGGATCTCTGAGCTCACATCCACCTTTCTTCCAGACAACTGTAAATAGGCTTTGAGAGAGGCAGGTACCTTGACTGTAATAGAACCTGGTACAAATTTAAATGACAGCTAGTTAGTTAAACATTGAGATCAAAGCATGAAATAGGCAATTATTTAGCTAACTTGAATCAAACATAATTGGTTTGGTTTCTGTGTGGCCTTTTTGTTGTTGTTTAAGAGCCTTCAGACACAATAACCTCTTCTTTGTCTCTGAAAGGATAAATGAAAATATCTTCATTTATCCTAACCAGAAAACTGTATGTCACATGTAGAAAATGATGTCACAGTATTTCCTTGGCAGACACAAGTTAATACTGACATACACTGCTAGCAGCAGCTCTTGGTAGAGGCTCTTATTACAGGAATTATCAAGGAAAGCAAGTCGGATAGATCTCACAAGTATTATGACTTTAGTTTCATCTTTTAGTTCAATATTTACACTCCTAAGCAAGGACAGGCGATTGGATTTGACGATTAATCCGGTCACTGCACGGTACGTTAGGAAAGAACTGCTCTTCTGGAAAAACGAGATGTTGCTCCCATACTGCTAATGCTAGCAAACGTCTTTGCTTTACTGCACAGAGCCAGCTGTTCTCATCCTTGAACACACGGCAGTCTCAAAAGTGACTAACCAGTTTAGACTACATATCGCTAAAATGCAAACTACTAGCAAAGTTGCAGCTCTGGTGGCCTGAAGAATTCTACCCTTGAGATTAAACCCAGGAATTCTGACTTCAGCTTTCCCTGAGTACATGCTTCTCTTCATCAGACTGAAGGCAGATGCTGGGCCTCCAACCTGCCCACGTTAGTCACGTTTGGAATTACTCAGTCCCACGTTTGCAAGCTGCACCCTACACATTAAAAAAACACCACCTACCAAAATTCACAACACGCTGTGTATGTGCTCCTTCGTTTTTGCCCAATTCCAACATTCACTTTAGAAAAACATGGAATAGATTCTTTAAATACACCCCAAAAGCTGAAGCAGAACACTGTAAGAAAACTGGTGGTGTAACAGCTCGGTAGCGGTCAGAAAGCAACCCTAGCTATGCAATTCCAGTTCAGCAGAATCATTTGCCTGGGACTGTCCTGATGAACAAGTAACTGTCAGTATGATTCAGACCTGAATTTTGCTGGATGCACAAAAGCCTTAGAATAAGAAAGGGAAAAGGTCTTCATCTTTGGGCCCTCCCTGGAGAGTTGCTCAGTGATGTGACTCATAAAATCCAACACACATGCAGCTGATTTATCACAAACGGGACATTTTCTACACTGCAGCTGTCAGCAGTTACTCTGAATTTACAGGGTAAACGAAAGCAGAACTTCATCAATTTTGCCTTTACTAAACTCTGCTGCCAGAAGAGATATCAAGCAATGTTTTGAAAATAACATTAATTCGCTGTTATTAAATACACTCCTCTCCGGTTCTAATTCAATTTTAGGATTAAGTGATTCAAAAGGTAACTCGGAAATAATACAAGACTAATTTTCTTTGCACCGATGGAACCAGAACAGCCTGTAGAGAAGAATGGCACACAAGTGACTTCAGTGCATTTCCTTCATTATTCCCCTTCTGAGTAACTGCTAGGTTTTAACAGGGCACAGGCCTTCTCCCATCAACAAAGAGAAGGGTACCAAACACCATGTTCATTTAAACCACTTGAAATGTCTGATACGATGTCAAAATCAACTACAGAAATGCTGTAGTGGGTTTTTTTTGCAAAGCAAGGTCTAACAAGATGTATTCAGTGTTTGTTATTTGTCATTATGAAGACAAGATATTGTAAAACTAAGAATCCAACTTTACAAGTGAGCTTTCAATTAAAAGATGTGAAATTCTAGTTAGTAATCAGGCGAAAAAAGGAAGAATGGTAGGGTAAGGCCCTCCCATCTTTGTTCTTCTGCCTTCCAATTTCAATAATGGGTCATTTCACCAGGAAATGAATGTAAACAAGTGATGGTTGTCACTCTGCACATTCATGTATCCAGCACCATGGAGTAAACTGTGCTCAAGGCAAAGAAGATTGTAATCCACGTCAACTCTGCACAATTCTGCTGGGTAGTTAGCCAGGAATAAAAAGAAAGTAGTGAAAAAAAAGGTAATACTGTAAACTGTCCATTTCAAGTATCATTGCTCCTTACAGAGTTTACTTGTAATACAGTATTTATACACATTTTCTAGTAAAGTGGAAAAAAATGTAGATAACCAACAATCACAAACTCAGATTTTTTTTTTTCCCCGACAGAGAAAAATCCCTATCCCCTTTTCTTTTACATCATAAGCTGCCATAAACATAATTTAGTTTGCTAACCTTTGTGGGATTTCAGATCCACTTTTCTTAATTGACTGACGTAAACATCTATTGCCCCATGATGTGTAGAGGCTTTTAGACTTCCATCTGATGAATCTAAAAAAAAAAAAGTAAAAGAACTTGTGTATCATTTACTGTCTTTGAGTAAAAATTTGCTATAATCGTTCTTTGTACTTTGAACCAATTTTGTCAATTATTCTGTGCTTGATTATTTACCAAATGTCAGACTACTTTTAGAAAAAAGAAGTTTCTGAGCAAAGCTCATCTCGCTGGTCCCAAGGCCATAGCCCTGCAGTTGTTACTGGACTCGTAGCATCTACAAGGCCTCAACAACACACCCCTCTTTCCACAAGGATGAGTTCATCTTCGTGTGAAGATCGAGCGCACAATTTGAACACCAAGATTTAGTTTCCAAAAAGAGTTCATTTGCACAGGGAGAACTGTGCAAATGACACACTCTGCACTCGTGTGAAGATCGAGCGCACAATTTGAACACCAAGATTTAGTTTCCAAAAAGAGTTCATTTGCTCAGACTCTGCACAGGGAGAACTTTACCCAGGAAAGCTGCCCCATGCAAACAAGCAGTTGGGCGTTGGAACATGTTGCTACACAGAAACACTGTTTTATCAGGCTTTGTGAAGTCTGATTCACTACATCTGAATTTTCAACAAATATTCAAATGAACACTGTTTTCCTATGTATGTGAAAGTGCAATAGTCCTTTGCCCTGCAGTAGACACCCACATATTCTCCTACACCTTATTAGCTGAAATTTGTAACAAAACTTTCTTCAGAAAGTTCTTTACAGGAAGAAAACCCTTAAGAAGCCTTAATTGTATACTTGAGAAACAGTCTTTGATTACTTGCAATGTATTCTAGTTTTGAATACACAAATTTCACAATATTATACTAAAGTCCTAAAGAGTTGACTTTTGAACTACTGGACAGACCTACAGCTAATAAAAATTGCAAAGAAATCTTGAAATACTGAGAGACTGTTTCTTAGTTTCTAGATGTGCACAGAAAAAGAAACAGTCAAACTTTCAGAACTAGCTAGAATAATGAAATCAAACCAGAATGAAACTTCCCATTTTAAAAAGTAAAAACATTAACGAGAGCTGAAGTTGATTAATCATAACAAGGATGTCTAGAATTAAAGCTTGCCATACAGCTTTAGCTCTAAATACACTCATCTGGAGCTTTCCCGATGCCAGGTCTCAAGCACAGATGTGGAAGATGAGTGGATTACATACGAAAGTGAAAACACAGAAAGGGATTATTATCCCACAACTAAACCTGACTTCTTTGGAGAGTAAAGTAATTAAGAAAAAAAGCAGCCAATCCATATTTAGTCAGCTGAGAATCTGGGACTGTCTTTGACTAACAAGAAACTAATAATGACTAGAGCTGGATGGGAGTGTTTTTCCCATCTCCATAGATTGTGTTAAAGAAGTTCTGTTCCAAATCTGAAGAAAAAAACCCCCAAAAAATCCTCTTCCTTAACTGAAATCAATGACCAGGGAAAAAAAGTTTGGCTTGTGTAAGTCACAATGAAACATTTTCTTGACAACTTTTAAAAACATTTGTAAGTTTGGAAATTAAAGTCATTGACACAACAAAATTTTATAAGAATGGATCTTTTTAATGAAATGTTTTTGTAGCGATAAATCAGTATTTTCATGTAAAAGCTATTTTGCAGATATTCCAAGTCAAATTTGGTAACAATCACTGAGACTCCACATAACCTCGACAGAAATTCTGTTGGCAGCAGATACTGGAAATATCCAGGCTCCAACTCTTCTGCTTTAAAGAAAACATGCAATAAGTGCCTTTATCTGCACCACAGGGGAGAAAAAAAAAAAAAAAAGTCTCCTGCGACAGGACAGCAACCATCTCCAGGGACATCAACTGCTAACAGTCTGTACACCACCACTGGCTGACAGTACTGTACAGGGACCAATGTTTAAGTGATTCCTCCTTCTTCCCACTCTTCAAATGAAAAAGCAGCTCATGTGAGATTCTTCAGAGTGGAAAGAGGCCTTCTGCAAATCTAGCACCCCACTTAAAAACAGTTCCTTGATTTTCAATTTTATATATATAAAAATATATATAATTCTAATGTCATGAGATACACTCGATTCTGCCTGCAGAAGGCATAAACAGAATAAAGGATACAGGAAACGGGCAGTAGGCACAGGCTCACCAAGGTAATGGGTTTAAGAAAGTGGGGAGGTTTAGATTGGATATCAGGAAGAAGTTCTTCATGGAGAGGGTGGTGAGGCACTGGAACAGGTTGCCCAGAGAAGCTGTGGGTGCCCCATCCCTGGAAGTGTTCAAGGCCAGGCTGGATGAGGCTTTGAGCAACCTGGTCTAGTGGAAGGTGTCCCTGCCCATGGCAGGGGGGTTGGAACTGGAGGATCTTTAAGGTCCCTTCCAACTCAAATGATCCTGTGATTCTATGATATAGGATGGTGTGGAAGAAACGGGAACAATGGGGTTGGGGAAAGTTACAGGTCTGTCATTGGCAGAACACAGAAGAAGGTTAAGTTCGAAGGTACAAGGTTGGAAGATGAAGAACATTTAAAATGAGAGCCAGGACATTAACATACTTAAAGCAGATCGCAATGACTGGATCAACAGAACTAATTACTATTAAGAGACAAGTGTGTGCATGGATAATTTTTTTTTTTTTTAAAGGTACTTAAGAGCTGTACTTTATAGAGTACAGTAAATGTCTTCAATGGAATTCAGAAATAAGGTTTTTCATTTAAAGATTCCCTAGATCACTTATTAATAACTGAATTAAAGACAAAACTCACAGATTCAGCATTACTTCTAAATACCCTAGAGTTGTGCATTGTTTTATTATTCAGTTATCCAAAACTGTCTTAATACCATAATTGTTTTCCATACTTGATTCCCTTCTTAAAATAAAACATTGGTATTTTGTCTCAGTGCTAGGGAATTGCCTTATGACCACACTCTCATCACAGTGGAGGATGTCAGACACCTCAGTTCGATTTCACGTCAGGACTCTACTCAAATTTATATTTTTGGAAAAGTTGTGGTGTTCTTAATTGTTACGTTTCTGTTGATTTAAGACAGTGAGCATCACAGCAAGTCACTGAAACCTTTAGGTCATCTTGTGTGGGTTGTAAGAGAAAGAAATTAGCAGAATAAGGCAGAGTGATACCAACATTAAAACTAAAAACATCAACTAGAGTTTCTTGGATCTCAATATACAGTTTTCCTTGCCAGAGCAAGTCCCTGCCACCCACAGACTGGTTAAGGCTGTTTCCTCCCCTCTGAAACAAAACAACTAACATAAGCTTTATAATTTCTGACCATATCCAAAAGGAGATTAATTTCTTCAATGCATAATTGGGTTAAATTTAAGTAATCCAGTAAGGAAAAAAATTCTGTTTGAGCTGGTAGGGAAAAATCTGGCTTGGCAGCAAAGTAGAGAATATATGATCAGACCATACCAATAACATTGAGAAATAAGCAAATTCTAGCAGGACTGAACATGTGCCAGCAGCGTGCCCTGGCAGAAAAGAAATCCAACAGTATCCTTGACAGTATTAACCGGTGCATGGCCAGTGTATGAAGTGAAGGGATTATGCCCCTCTACTCGGCACTTAGCAGACCACACCTTGAATACACCATCCAGTGTTGAGGCTCCCCAGAGAGGAAATAGGATTGAATTCAGCAGAGAAGCACCAAGATAGTCAGGGTGTGCAACACCTTCCCCTTCATGGGAGGATGAGGGATGAGGGCTTGCTCAGCCTGGAAAAGAGACTGCTTCAGGACCTGGCAGCAGCCCCTAGTATCTGCAAGGAGGTGATCAAGATGACAAAACCAGGCTCCTCAGAGTGGTGCATGATGACAGCACAACAGACAACCTGAAACAAGCTAGTTCTAAAGACAAAGTACTTAATTACTTTTTGTGAAGAATCAATCAATCACAGAAGAATCACAGAATGGTTTGGGTTGGAAGGGACCTTACAGACCATCTAGTTCCAACCCCCCTGCCATGGGCAGGGACACCTTCCACTAGACCAGGTTGCTCAAAGCCTCATCCCGCCTGGCCTTGAAGACATCCAGGGATGGAGCATCCACAGCTTCTCTAGGCAAAATGACTATTTTATGTAGTAACTGAAACTAGAAATAAAAATAGGTCTGGTTGTTTTAAATTAAGAACTCATTCAAAACCAAAATAACATTTGTTAAAAGTAGGAAACTTCCAGTATAAGGTTGGAAAACATTTCTCAGTGACTAACTAAGCTCACAGTATACAGGAAAAGGAGTAATCCCTATTTTCATATTTTAACAATGTCAGTGTGAAACACTGTCATACGCCCGGAGTCTTAAAATCGCACTGAATTTTGGATAGTCTTCAAAAAATAAAAATAGGTTTACATAAACAAGTAAGACCAAAAAAACTGAAACTATTTTGATTATAAATCAAACTATAAAACTATTCTATAAATAATTAAGAAAAGCAGAAAATTAAAGGGAGTAAGAGACACCAGCATTGGTTTCCTGTTTTAATGCAGAATTATACAAGAATAAGAAACTGTCAACACAGGCGCTTGTATTTTCCCCAAAATACTTTGCAAAAAATCCAGCACTCAACTATGTTTTAGTTTGACTTATAAATACATCACTCAAAAGCTAAGGATACAATCCCAAAAATCTAGAGATTAGTTCATTTTTTTCACTTTACTGATACAGTTCTGTCTCCAGCAAAATAACTAACTACATCCCTATGAAATCCCAGCTAGGGAAGCTGGAAGATCTGAGTTGTTCTTCCTACTTCTATCAGAAAAACCCTGTCAGGTCTGTGGCAATCTGACAAACTGTCTTGTGGCATAAGTTCTTCATAGACAAAAACCTTTCACTTAAAACTATACATTTTCTTTCTCGAGCTTTTAGAGTTGAACCACTGGATCTTAAGAGTCATTTGCCTTTGGAAAAAAATCCATAAAAATCTAAAGGATGTTTAATGTTCTTCAGGAAAAATTATTTTTCAGATTTCAATTCTGAAAGCACTCTAAGATGTGTCTTAATGTTCAAGCTGGACCTGGTTAATTAAGGGAATTAATCATCATCTGTTGATGGAAAAAGCTACTTCCTGTATTAAAGAAACCTTTATTTAAGCACTCCTTATATTTTATCAATTTATTTAACAGAAGGAAAACCAGACTAGCAAGCTTAATTTAAATCTGTGGTTTAATGACTAACTCCTAAGAATGTGTATTGCATTCATTTTCCAGGAATGTTAATACAGATCACTTCAAAACATAAGAAGAGTTGTAACAGTACAGCCCGTCCCTGAACAATGCTTAGTGAGTGACTATGGTTACTACCACTAGCAGAAGTTGGAGATTTGGGCCTGTAACCAAGTTTATTTACAGAAGGGGAAATCCTTCTATGTACTTTCAAAATACACTGAGCCTTGTCTATGATTCTGTTGCCTCAGTTTTCTGACACAGAAATAACCATAATTTGAGTTTCCCCCTTTTGTGTTCATGTACTATAAAATGGTGAATATTTTCCTAGAATAAAGCAACTGATCTAATTTGTACCATAATTGATAACTCTGAGTTATCCTATTGTATAAGAGTTCAATTTACTGAGAGAACATGTATGAGCTCTTTATTTCTGAATAGTTGAAAACATTGTTTAAATTATCACAAGCCTTCACCCCCAATATGTAATACAATTATTAATGCTTTGCAATGTGAAAATTAAACATAGCTAATAACTCATATCAACAAATGTAAGACAGAACTAGGTTAAAGGCAAAATGATGGCATCTGATGTATGCTCAGTCTTTTCTCATGTCTTTTATCCTGTCTTAATCTAAAAGCTTAAGCTACACAGCTATCAGTGCTACTCCTGAAATGAAAAGAGGGCACAGGCACCTATGAGGAATCACCTCTTTTTTACTTTCCCTGTGAATACTTAGCTTTTAGAAATAAGGGAAGAGTGAGAGGAAGTTCTCAGAGAGAAGGTAGCACCTACCTACAGTGATATTCCCTGTTTTGGTCTGAAGGCTGGTGTTACCTATCAGGAGAAAAAAAAAACCAAACCACAACAACCAAGGTTAAAAGAATATTTACCTGGTTTCTGAAATCTTAAATACTAAGGTACTTAAATACTTAATATACATAAATATTAAGTATAATATTAAGTACTTAATATATATAAATACTAAGTACTTAAATACTTAATCACTTAAATACTAACGTGATCCTGTACAAGGGCATTACATTTGTAGTAGTATAGCTGATTGGCATTTAAAGCAAAAAAGCATAAACCAGTTCTATTGCTTGAATATTATTGCTTTACAAACAGAAATTTCAACGCATCTGGGTAACAATAAAGTGATTCCAGACAAGTAAAGCTTAACGACACACAGACTGGATGTGAGGCAGAGAAAAGCAGAGGGGCACTGTGAGGCTAAAGCATAATATTTTGTTTTCTTTTGGCTCAGTTTTTTAATTGTTCCGATTTCTGCAACAGCAGTATAGATAATTCAAGTAGCATAATAGGATAAGTAACAAAGTTTCTATTTTTCTCTTTCATATACATACATCCATGCTCCCTGCCTCCCCAGCCCCCATGGGAGGGGAGCTTTTGCTTTATTCTCAAAGGCTACTTCCTGGACTCACCAAGCATGACCTACTGCCTCCAAACTTAATGTGCATGAGAACCCCCTTGTAGTGCTTTTCACTGACTTCACTGAGATCTGAGGGTGTTGGACAAACTGGAGAACATCAAAAGGCATAAAATACAGAATGGTCTCCTACCAAACTCGCGTTACTTTGAAAAAGCACTGGTGTTACAACCTTAAAAAAAAAAAAATCTCAGAATACATACTCTTCCCCTTTGCCTGTGGCACCAGGAGAATCTGGAAGGAGGACAGATGTACCTCACGACAGACTTCTGGTAGTATAGATGGCTTTTCTAATGAAGTTGGTAGAAACTTCCAGAGTTCCATGTATGTTACACATGTGTAACTGCCTCACAAAAAAGATGTTTTAAATTAAAAAGCTAAACCATGACATGCCATTGAAAAATAAGGTCTATCACAGTAATTGAGTTCAATTTAGTAATACACAGTATTCACAACGATTTTCACATCTTTCAAAAGAGGGCTTTAAAAATTGCAAGTGGATGAAGCTCTGCTCCTATCTTCTGTAATTACACAGCAGTAAACAACCATTAGGGCAGAACGCATTCCACTGTATATGACCTGCAGTGTTTTTCTTAGTGGTCTGTGGACTGAAAGCTAGAAAAACAGCCTATCATCAATAGGCTTAAATTCATCATTTCAAGTACATATTGTACAAAATACTTAGGGGTTCTGAAAACTGGAGTTGAAACAAAACCCCATTTCAATGAACTTAAAAGATGTTCGACTTTACTGTTTGTTGTTTTTATAAGGCACACTATAATTATTCCACCCTTTTCCCCATTTTATCATGACTAGTACTTATTTTTGTACAAACTACAAAAAAGCCTCTGGTTTTACCAGCTAGCAGCTCCCATGGAGCTGAAGCTAGATTATACTCTGCCTGAATATAGCCCCTGATATTTGCAGATTTGCTGGTCTGTTCTTTGTTTTTCTATTTTTTTGTGTTTTCTCTTTTGATAAGCAGGTCCTTGAAAAATACTAAACATGTAGAAATCAAACTCCTATTAACCACAGACCTACATGGCAGATACAACTGATGTTGCATAGTGTAAGTTTATTAATGTGACAGGCTGACTTTAAATATTTAGCTAGAACAAAAGTTGCTTTCAAAGCAGATAGGAATGTCATGCTGCGCTGTGACCTGCAGTGGCTGCAGTCCAGGCACAGAAGTGTAGTTTTGGTGGTGTAATTGTTTCATGAAGGCCAATGCTCAACTTCTTATTTTTAAGCTAGCCAAATACTTTTTGGACATGTCAAGGGCAAAAAGAGGAAGACCTGACTAGAGGTAATTACTAGTTTCATTATTACACCCAACAGACTTCAGCATTGTAGTGCAATACTATAATGTCCAAAATACAAGTTTTAGCAGAATATTGATGACAGTGGCTTAGTGTTAACTTTTTCTTCAGATACAATTAAAAAAAATTATCTTTTCTATCATGAAAAAGTTTTGCTTCTCCATAAACATTATAAAACTTCAACTACGGTATTGCAAGCCAGGACCAGTAAAGGACAAGGAGGAAAAGATGGCTTCTGGGATATAAATAAAGGCATCACTTCATATTGTCTCATTTCCATTCCTTCAATTTGTTTTGAAGGTTCTCAAGGTCTTAGGGATATTCTGATGCACAGAAAAAGAAGAAAAAAATCCACCAACCATGCAGCTTTTTACCACTTAGAATTTGCATTTTAAATTTGCATTAGACTAAAGTAGACACATGCCTAAAAGGAACAGAGAAGAGTTCTTCTCTGAGGCCAGAGAAGAGTCTTAAGCTTAGGGGCTGAGAGCATACTACAGATGCTTCGAGAGCTGGGGTTTGTTTTGCTTTAGAAGAAGAATGCTGAGGAGGAATCTTCTTGTGGTCTACAGCTACCTAAGGGGAGGGTACAGGGAAAAAGACAGACTCTTCTCATGGTGATGCTGCAAGAACAGGGATAATGGTTACGAGTTGCCATAACGGAAATTACGATTAAAAAAAAAAAAGATTTTTTTTTCCCCCACCAGAAGGATAATTAAGGACTGGAACAAGTTGCACAGAAAGGTCATGCAATCTCTGTTTCTGGAATATTAAAAGCTCAGAGAAGGCCGTGAGCAAGTTTGCTCTAATTGAGTCCACTTTAAGCATTAGTTTGGACCAGATGTCAAATTCTTTTCCAATTTAAACTATTCTGTTGATAAAATATATTAGTAATTAATGCAACTCAGCCCAAGACTATGACACAGTTGCAAAGAGGGGTTCTCCTTTTTCTCTTATGTGCCTCTCTGTGGAGAAGTTTCACTATAATGTTATTGTCCCTTGGCTGACGTAGCATGTGTCTCAGTCTCAGAGCTGCTGTCCTTTTGTTTTTCAAGGGTCAACTCAAAAGCTCAATGGAACCCGATATCTCAAATGCCTGTTACAGAAGCTGATGAAAATGACTCAAAACCAATTCCTTCCAAATAATGCATTATTCATTTGCCGTAGTCATATGAAGCGTGCAAAAGAGCAATTAAGAAAGCTTGGGCACTGACAACGCTGGAATTGTACAGCCTGAGATTCAACTACAAAATGGGTCCCAAGCAGGTTGGTAAAGTTTGTGTTTCCCTAACTACCAAGTTCTCAGTGCAAAAGCAATGAAGCATAGCTCAGGTTTCTGCACAGATGCAATGACTTTATGCCAACAATATCAGCGTGCTGTCAGCTATAGGGAAAGTGGGCTTAATTGCCCAAGAAAGAATCTGTTGAAGCGTTTACCAACAAAACTGCTACTAAGAACAGAGCTACCCCACAAGCAAAGACTAGAAGTGAAAGTGATCAATTTTTTCCTAACAAAATTCTATTATAATTTTATCTTTTTCGCCAATATGTGTTTCTGTGTGTATATATACAATATACTAATATACAAGACTTTATAATTATTTACTCTTATTATTAAAACATAGTTCCATAGTATGATGCTTTGAAGAAAGTGTACCTGAAGAACAGACTAGAAGTGCCAAGCAAGTGTTAATGTTCAATTGTTTTTAAAAGAAACAGCTAAAATAACATGAGGTGTTCCAGACCCATTTAGTAGAGCACTCGTGAAAATAACCCTGAAACAACATAACAAGTATCTGTATAATTTGGATGCAATTCTATTTGTTTTCACATTGTTCTTCAGCTAAATGACAGCAAGACATTATGGAGGAAGTAGGTCACTAACTACAGCAGTTATTTCATTTTTGTACTGAGAAAACAAAACACAATTCTGGATGTGCACAAAGGCATGGCCACATTCACAAACTGATCATTCCAAAGTATCATTATATTGGCTTGAAGCTGGAAAAAAACAGAACAAACCAGCTTATCTGACAGAAGTACCAATAACAATACAGTCTACATGTTCCAAAAATACAAGGAAAGAAAGTCTTATTTCTGCATGCTGCAGTGAACTTTACCTAACAGGTTTAGAAACCATTCTCAAATTGACTATAAATGGACAAAGGAGTTGCTCCTTTAGTAGAGAAACGAGTCATCTCTCAAGCAAGATGACAACACAAAATTGCTAAGAAATTGCAGCAAATGGTTTGTAATGCATATAGCTGGAAATCCACTGACTGATCTGAGTAATTTTCAGTCTTTTTACATCCAGTTTGTCTTACTTAATGTTAAATCACCACCAATGCATTACAGCACAGTCAGAATTCAGTGGGAATTTTGTTAAATTAGAAAACCACACCAGATTCCAATCTTGACTACTGCTGTTTATAGAAAAGACACTCATATTAATTAGTTTTAGTTCTTGATGAAAGTCATTAAGGGGTGTATGGATTAAAGACACCTCCTCGCTCTCCCTCCCCAAGAAAAGAAAGAGTCACCACTCTGTTAGTATAGGGTGCCAGCACACAGACTATTTCTGCTAAAAACTTTTAAATATGACCAAGTTCTACCATAGTTCTTATTAGATGCTGTAAGTTACATCTCCTATGAAGAATAAGAGAATCCTCTTCACTATTTTTAGTACAGTTTTCATTGCTGAATTTTGAAATACTTTTACATCCTTAGTATGTATGATGTTGCTGTAGCATACACTTTCTGCTATTTCACAAATATGCTTATAAAATTGTTTTTAAAAATAATTACAGTATGTGGTAAAGTTAATTCTCATCAGTTCAGTCTCTAAGAAATACAGAACTATTTTGTTCATATACTGTGCACAGTTGATTTAGTGACATTTGTTATTGTGAACACCTTCAAAGCAGCTAAATTTGTGGTAGTATTGCCCTAACCATGTGGCGGTATCTCCTTCTTACCATGAATACTTCCCAGCAGAATATCACCAGCTTCTGAAGAAAGAGATGAGGATTCTGCATAGAGATACTTAGTTTTCAGCAGCCCATCTTCAGTAGATATGTTGATGGATGTCCCCTGCAGCTTCTCTATATTCACACTCTAAGAGAAATAAACTTAAATAAACATAGTGGAAAACTTGTCATCACAGTTTGAAAAGGCAGAAGGCAGTAATACCATTAAGAGGCAAAACAAATGGAAAGCAGTTGTTGGTGCAAAACAGCATCAAGTTCTTAGTTAACAGCTACATGACACAAAACCAAAAAGCCTTTTCATCCAAGAGCTCTGACCAACAAGTTAATGATTCTTTATAACATTCCTATGAATTATTACACACATCATACAGGCAAAGAACCCAAACAGTCAAACAGATGAAAGAAAAACTCTATTTTTAAAACCAAAACACTTCATTTTGAAAAGTGAAAAAAGGATTAGCTTTAATAACGAAGACCTAACATTCATACAGCACTATGACACCTGAAGCACTGGTAAGCAGTTTTGTGGCACCACATACTGAAACATCTGCTGTCTTTGTAACATACAGCTATTTATTCAGATTTTTAACTGGCTCACTTTGTAGACATAGCTTTGGTGAAGGTCTGCAGAACAGCCACAGCTGCTCTTTTTTTTTTGTTCATGTTACCTTGGTTATTCAGGCCTGTACTCTTGGACTTAAGCCTCAAGCTAAACAAAGGGTTGAAAAATAAGGAGTAAGATTATTTATTTCTTCTACTTTTCAATAGAGAGAAAGGATAAGATTTGAAAAGTTACACTCCGTACATAATGTAGATTATCTATGTGAAGTAACCAGTCAGGTGACATAAGCTACACCTATCTCAACAAAACAGAAAAAAAAACCCGTGCTTGTGCAACTACCATATGAATTTAATTCTATTCTTTCTCAGTTAAACTTGAATTATGATGGAATTATGCAGTACTTCATACTTAACTCCCACTTAATTTGTTTTTATTTTGCTTATGCAGACTTTTAAGTGAATTGCACAAAGTTCTTATTACATGAAATGACATACGGCCTTTGAGATCAAACTGTGCCTTATGTCAATTTATCTTTAAATACATGTTGTCATTTTAGCATTGTCATATTGTGTTAATACAAAAAAAGAAAGTCATCTGACCCTTCGAGCGTTATATTACGTAAGAATAAGCTACGGATGAAGCAAGGTATTCTGACAAAGAGCAACTAGTGTTGCACAAGCTCCATGCTGTATTGTCTCAAGGAGTGAGCTGAAGAGGCTGGTTTAGTATGGACTATATGACAGCCCAATTATACTCTGACTTTACCAATCCATACACACTCAGCTTTACACTGTCTTTACACCTTAAAATCATAAGATTATAAAATGGACTATTGTCTTAAGACTTCTGACATGCTACAATACAAAGTAGGTCTCCAAGAACGTAGCCAGCTACGTTAACTTTCAAGAAAACCTGGTGGTCAAGCTGCTGTGCTAGAATTAGAGCTAAGTGACAGCATCTACAATCTCTGCAGGTGATGCTGCTTCGAACTATGCTACAGGATCTAAGCATCAACAGTAAACAACACCATTGATATTAAGGCATAATTTGTCAGTACTGAAAGTGACAGCAATTCAGCTTTTCCCTCTTTCAATGCTCTAACAAAACTCTAACATGCAGAGACCTTAACCATAAGTTTACCTGCATCCATCCTAGGAATGTTTCCCACAGAGCGCTCCACGAGCCCCTCACCCAGGATGGCAAAGCGTAAAACCTGCTGTGGCACACAGCCAAAGCAACAAGTGAAAGAAAAGCTGCTGGTTTAGGCTCTACAACATAAACCTGTTCTGAAGAGAGTTAAATGAGTTGCAAAGAACCTTTCCAATTTTAGCAGGGCCATCATTGCTATCATCACAACAAAAGTAGTGAGGCACACTGAAAAGGGAGGAATAAAATAAAAAATATCCGCATCATTTGGGTGCAGATAATTAACATTTGTTTCAGAATAACAAAAATTGGGTGTGGGTGTGTCAGACTGCTCAAATAGAAGACTGAAAAAGTATTCTTGATAGGAAAAACCTGAAAAAAAACCCCACCACCCCAAGCCCACAGAATTGCTTTTTATTGAGACTAAGTAAGTCTTCAATCCCAAACTCTTTAACGTTCATCAATTTTTAGCAGAACATAGATGCTTGGCTCTGCTAATTCAGCATTACAGAAAGTCCCCATGACACAGATTAGCTAATGACCCCCCAGTCAAACAAATTTGATTATTTTTGTCCATTAAACTGTCCATTTTTCTGGAACAATTCCTAGAGAGTGGAGCCTTGAGAGTTGCAGTTACTGACACTGAGCACATGCTCAAGTTCCATCAGATTCTTACCCTTTAAAGAAAAAGGGTCAGTCTATCTTCATAAATCAGACTGAGAATGTTTCTGCACCTGAACACATTTTCAAGATGGAAACTGAGATCTTGGTATGTATAAACAACTCCTTCCCCACATATTCCTCTTCATGGCCTTCCTTTATGTGCTAACCTTGCTCAAATATTTTACTAGTGTCCTCTCCATTTTCTCCTTTAAAAATATTGTGTTTCTCAAGTGCTTAGTGTCTTTTACCACATCCTTTCCATCCCCACCTCCAGGAGAGGGTTGGAAATGCTGACAGAGCCATAATTACATAAGGATGACTAGAACTGATGGAAGAAACATCTCATGTAAACACACATGGGAGATGTAAGGCTGACTGATAATTAACAGAAGTGGCCAATTAAGGACAGCGTGAGATTTCTTTTCTCAACTACACAGTTTGTAAATGAGAAGTTCAATAACATAAGCCAAAATATTGTTCCATAGCTGTAAATTCCCGTTAAAATGACTCACTTAAATATTTATAACTGTGACTTGTAGCACTATTAGACTATACAGTTGTTGTAGTAACTTATGATCAAAGAAGCATTTCAACTTAATCTGCATGAAGTTTGTTTTATTGTTTCAAAAAGTGTTGAAAAAAGATTTTTAAACAGCATTTGAAGACTGAGAGCAAAATAATTACATTTCTCATTTTTATGAACCACATTTTCATGTAGCTATAGATTAATTATTATTCTACCATCCATCTGTTTTTATCAAACACCATCAAAATGCTATTTGAAATTAACTCCATGAGCTGCACTGTTGTACAACTAGTTTAGGATAAATGACTAAGCAGCACAACCCTAAATTAAAGGCCACCACCATGCTAGTATGGCATGAACAGCATGACTTCACAGCAGTCAAAGACTTCCTAGATTGCAATATATCTCATACACTGGGAGAAAGGAAGGATTCCAGTTCTGAGATCCTCTGCAAGAAGATTGACAACACATCAAGAAAACCATCAACTACCTCTGTTCTCTTCCACTCCCTGTGGCAGCTAGTGCCTTACGATGGATCCTAGCTCCACTAACTACTAATAGTCCCAAGGGAACTGCCAATCAATTAACACTGATCGGTCCAACTGTGGCATCAGAGCATGTCAGTCAGACCTTACCTACTCTGCTTCATGCTGGGGGACCTTGCTGGAATGAAATAATGTTCATGAAGAAATAACAATCATAGAATTACAGAATCATTTAGGTTGGAAAAGACCTTTAAGATCATCAGGTCCAACTGTTAGTGCAGCACTGCCAAGTCCACCACTAAACCATGTCCCTAAGTACCACATCTACATGTCTCTTAAATACCTCCAGGGATGGTGGCTCAACCCGCTTCCCTGGACAGCCCCTTCCAACCTGACAACCATTTCAGTGAGACATTTTTCCTAATATCCAGTCTAAACCTCCCCTGGCACAACTTGAGGCCATTTCCTCTTGTCCTACTGCCTGGGAGAAGAGACCAACATCCACCTCACTACAACTGCCTCTCAGTTAGTTGTAGAGAGCAGTAAGGTCTCGCCTTAACCTCCTTTTCCAGGCTATACAACCCCCAATAACAGTCCAGCTACAGCAGACTCTGGACTCTTTTGTATATAAAAGGCAGGATAGCATCCATGACAAAAAAAATGCAGGTAATTTTATGTTGACAGTTTTTGGAAAATCCAATGGCAAGTTGCTTAGTTTACAGCAGGACATTAAGAACAGCTCACAGCTGGCTCTATATAAGTGAACATAAGATCTCAGAACTCAATCTACAAGGTGAACAGCAGTGTCAAATGACACTTCACATAGGAGATTTCAGACTTCTAGAACTTAACAGCTTGGTCTCGATTCTATCCTTGGCTAGGGAGAGCTACCTGCACTTTCTGATTCTTCCCAGTGCTGCTGCTTTTAAGAGTACCTATTGATTCTGACAGAGTACTGCATGCATCCAGGCCACTTCCAAACTCAGCTTGGCTCCACATGTTCACACAGCAATGCTTTAGACCTAATGAATCAATTGCAATGGACATTATTATTTCTAAACACTCGAGCCTAAAAAAGTGCGTGTGAGAACCACAGTATTATATATAAGGAGCCTAGGTCTACATTATTTTAAATGAGAATTAATTACGGCAAGAAACAAAACCAGAGTAGGAAGAGGTTTGTCTCACACTGCCATCTGCTGACAAAAGCAAGCTACTTCTCTATGAAACTGTGTTCCTATTCATGATTCTTCTCACTGTACCTCATAACAGGATTACGTGTAAATTTTATTTCCTCAGCTGCAAAGAAATACACAAAACCTTCTACTCTTCTGTTCACACAGCCATATAATGCTGCAAGTGTACCGCATGTACAAATATCAACCTACTAGTCGTAAGATACTAAAATAAACTCATGGGCCTATTGCAGAATCCAGGTTCCTAGGTAACAGCCAAGTCAGAAGTTTTAAGAGTGTTGTGAGGGTCTACATAATTAAAGCTGATGAGCTGTATCAGCTAGAACAACCTCTGTGCTGATGGAATGATCACAGGCTTATTACCGCTCATTATGCTGAGCCTGTTTACTAATCCAAATCATGTATAAGATAAGATAGTATAATTAGACAAATATAAGTTAAGAGTGAAATCACAATCAACCAGTGAGAGTCATTACATATTCTACAGCATATTCTTCAAAATGCAGTCATTTTGCAACAGACAAGCAGAACACTCCATTGGAAAGTTTTACTTCTTACTTACACCCTTCTCTGTTGCACGAATATCTGTATTTCCATAAAGCGTTCCAAGACCAATTACTTTGCCACCATTTGTTCGTATATCAATTTTATGGCTCTGAAAAGAAGTTTAAAAAAATCATATGGTTAGAATAATCATAATTAGAAGACAAGTTATCTTGTTTTTTCAAGCTGTACCATAATAACCACCTTGGATCACAACCTTCATTTCACTGTGAAGATTTCTTCTCACATGATTGCCAAAATGTGCTGTTTATTTCCAGTGGAGTCAAACTCAAAATAAGTCACCTTCCCTTGTTACCAGAAACACAACGGAAAGCATGATGCTGAGGAACCCTTCATTCTCAATACAGGTGGGTTTTTTTGTTTTGATTTGTTTTTTAACACTAGAAAAACATTCACTCAATATATATTAAAATGAGCAGCAGAGGAAGAAGGAAGAAACTTTACATTTCATTTATACTCCATCCAGAAACCAAGGTATGCATATACCCAGTGCTGTAGCAGATGAGAAACAAGAAAAAAATTCATTTTTAATTAAGTCCTTAATCTCGTTGCCATCTGATCAGATCTAGTTAACATCAAGGCCATGACAGATGTTAAAAGAAAAAAGAGAAAGGAAGGACAGTGGTGCAGGACTTGAACAAATCAGGCTCAGACATGGTGTGTGGTAAGGAAGCATGGCAGGTTTTCCACTGATAGGGCACAAGACACATAGAATTTCTTGTTACCACCAGCACAGTAAAGGAGTCAGAAGTAATCATTGACCAAAGAAACAAAATTCAAGGGTCTCTCCTTGGTCCCACCATCACTGCTAAGCTGATGGACTGCAATAAGAAGCAGGAGGGAAAAAAAAGAAATTAAAAAGAAGTAGCACTGCTTTCTCAATAAAGAATTTGGGAATACTTTATACTCTGAAGAAGACCTAGAAGTCATAACTGTATTTTGTAATTACCGCTGCTATCAGTAGCAACAAAATCTCAGCAGTATTAAAAAATCTCAGCAAAACAACCCTTAACAAATCTCACTGGCTACCAAAATCCATTAAAAACACTCATATAGAATACTCATCTTTTCTGTTCAGTTACTAGCATGCATAATTAAGGAAAGCAGATGTCAAATTTCTACATCTCCAGTAAAGACACCACACAGTATACCAAAAATCAGTGAGCTTCTTGAATTACAAGTTACAGAAACAACTTGTTGCAGTCTGGGGCAAGTTAAAGAGAATTAGCACTTATGAAGCCATTTTCCAGGGCTCTTGAATAATCCCCACATGACCATTTTTAAAAATTTATTTCATGTCATTGATCCACAATCTTTTGCTCTCTAAAGTAAAGAAAGGGTCTCCTTCTTTGCTAGACAATGAGGTTTGTGGAGAGCAGGAGTGAAGCAACACTAACAACTCTTCGTCCAGGGGAGGGCAGTATCACTTCAGTTTCCTCAGTAAATCACATTCCCTGAAGGAGAATCAGCTCTTGTGCATTATTACAGAATTTAGTCTATCAGATTTCCAGTAGTTTTGAAAAACCCAGAGAGTTAACAATTCCGCTTCTCACCAATAATTCTGCTTCTCTGCTCATACAGAATACAGTGCCTGAACCTACATTAGAGAAACTGAATTGGTTGCCTTTCTAGAACTTCTTCAAACCATTAGACTATATGCTGACTGTATGGCTAAGAGATACTGTAACTGGACAATTGTTTGCTCCTGCAAACACTCCATGGCCAGTAATCTTCATTCCAAACCTTTACCTCACTACTTCATAGTCAACAAAACAAGAGCAGTAACGTCTTCTGGCGTACTGTATGTTGAAGCCATCAGAATACTTCAGGTAACTATTCTGGTTAAAAACCCCAAAGCTTTATAATCTACCAAAGCTTTATTTTACCAAGTGTTTCAGCTGAAATCTGCAGTTCCTTCTTGATTCTTTAAATTTTAAATGCATTCTCGAACAAGACCATTGTCATCTGAGGCTTAAGGGAGTAAAGAAGCTCCCTGTGGCCACCAATGTATTTGTCAGCAAGCCTGAAGTCTTAAGATTGAATAAAGAAGATCATGACCACAACACACAGAGTATTTATCAGAAAAATTTCAGTCAAATATTTTGGACACATAATGTGTAACTTCTGATTGAAAATTAGCCCAAAGAGTTTGTCAAATGCACTAATATATGAGAAGTATTTAAAAAAAAAAAAAAAACAAACACAGGGAAAAAAAGCAGCATACTGCAAAGTCCTGACTGAGCAAGCAGCAGGAAATACCAGTCTGTCCTTTTTATTGAGGGGCAGGGTGGGCAGGCATCAGACATACTGCTGTCACTGGTTTTGCTGGCTTTGGCTATCAAACGTACAGCACCTGGACTTCTGACTCCACATTATTTAGTGTTATTGACTTTTGTCATAATTGTATGCAATAAATAAAGGTGAGATGCTACACACATAGTAACAGTTAAAACATCAGTGTACTTATCTCCAGAACTGGTGTTTAAGTTTTTATATGACATTCTACTGCACAATGCCTTTTAAAACACCAATGGAGTGAGGAAGGGTTCTTTGTACCTTTATTGACTGCAAGACACTAGTCCCCTTCTCCGTTTCTATTCTGCAGTTATCACATTCTATTTTCTGAATCTTCACACAGCCAGTCCCTGATGTTTTGATATCCAAATCTAGAATTGAAAGAGTTTTATTAGCAACAGAATGAGAAGAGTCATATCTATTGAACACAGTACTTGATCACTTTACATAGTAACTACATACAGTAAGGGGAGGAAAAGCCATTGTTTTGTTAATAAAGAACCTTCTTGAAAAGTTTGGTAACATACTTTCAATTGCATGACTAGACACCATCAACACTTGACACTGAAAATTCTGTAAGCCTGTTTATAGCCATGCAGCTTCAAGAGAGAATATAAAGATTCATCACAGTGACTGTAACCTCTGGCAAGGAATCAGCAGGGTGTGGTCCTTCAGTAAAGTGTTTTCTTTTTTATTTTTAACTCACTCCCAAACTCCATCTCATAGCTATCCTATTCAACAATTCTATTACCAGTTCTACTGAGACATTTGGATACCCTCAGATGGGTTTTGGGGTGGGAAGACTGTCAGGTTGCCTGAGGCCACACGTAGAGTATTAAGATTCAAGAGCACAAATACATAGGTCTTGCTTAGACCCATGCTGCTTCAACTAGCAAACAGCAGAACACAAGAACAGGTATACAAGAGTCTGCATGTGTCATTCGTCCCTGCCCTTCTGGAAGGCCTGAATTACCCCTGGCATGAAGCAGCATGTTTGCCCCTACTCCACCTTACTCTTCACAGGCTACCACAAAGAAAAAACTCACTCCCTTGGTAACAGTTTACCTATACGATCGTGAATGGAGAGTGAGCAGTCTGCGGACTCTGACTATAATTAATCACTTATATTTAATGAGCACCATAACTACTGGCAAAAGGTAAAGGCAGGAGAGGAAAAAGTGGTTTTGTTCTTCGTAGGATGAAGTTGGAAAGAGGAAAAAAAATAATTTGAACAGGACTAAAGAGCATTTGCTCCAAGACACGTAACTGAATGAGTAGAAGAGAGATAGTGAGCTTATGACTCTCTGAAGAAAAGGCAATTATCTGGGAGAGAAACCTTCATTTAAGCATCTGTGAAAAATCTGTCTTTCACCTCCACTATATGCCAAGGTGACCAGAAATATGAGAAAAATCAGAGTACGTATAACAAGTTGGACCGCAAAGACACTCCCCAAGTCAGACCCATGACACAGCAGGGGCTGAAGACCAAAACTCTCATGCTGCTGCTCAGCACAGATGCAGGAACCCTGATGACAGCAGCTTGCAGACCATGAAGGCGAGAGACGGAAAGTTCCAATTAACAACAAAAGGAAGCTTTGCCACCTGACACACTAGGAGAATCCAAGAGGCAGAGCTAAAACAGTTATCTTTGGTGCAAGTCTGCTACCTTATTGCCACCGTAAGCTAAGAGGTTACATTTAGTGAAGGATGCAGCCTGTGGCTGCAGGCAATTCCCTAAGAAAGCAGGCTAGAAGCTGTGGACTGGATAAACAGCTTCTTCAGAAAGCTGTTTTATTTGCAGCTTATACTTTTTAGCCTCTTCATTGAAGGCTTCCAAGTAAAAAATATTGTGAGCAGGATTTTAATGCAACTACATTCCTTAAATAAACTCTAAGATAGGCTTTGAAGCATGTAAAAACACAAAACATAGCAAACTGAACTGGTGACTATCATCAGAGGCTTGAGGGCAACGACCACGAGGTTTTATGTTGGTAAAGCCCAGACAGTACCACTCAGATATTTTTATTCTGGCGATATCTGAGCTATTTCAATTTGATCAATGCTGATCTACAGGTTCTAAAGTTGAGACAAAACTCTTCCATAATGTTTTACTTCTCAGGGAGTAGTTGGATTGTTTAAACACAGTTCCCAGAGACATAAATAGAGGCACTCTCCAAACATCAACACTTGAAACAGCATGTGCCCGCACAGCACAAAGCTGGAGAGTTCAAAATGCAAGCAGTATTATTTTTGAAATGCAAGCTGTCTTGCTCAAAACTGCTCAATTCACCCACTGCAAAACTGCACAGTCCTTGGGAGGATCTATGTGCAAGACCTGCTATTTTGCTTTCTGAGAAAAAGAGAGGTCCAAAAGCCACTTTGCTTGTGCAAATCTTTGAATTCAGGCAGCTTGATGCCTTATTGCCTCTGTCAAAAGGGGAGGCAAAAAGGCTTAAGAGCAGCCAGTTTAGCCATGAAACCCACTTAAGAGTAACATTAAGAACTGCTGATCCTGCAGGGTATATTTTAGCCGTAATTTGAAAGGCAGATGATTAGTGTAATTCTAGCTGCACCAAAGATGGGTGCCAAAAGAGGACACGCGAGTCTTGGGATTGATAAGCATGCTATTAAGAAACTCCAGGGATTCCTGGACACACATTGTGCCCTGATCCCCTACAGAGTCAGAGCTTTGCTAGCCTTAATATAGCAAAAATGAGTGGACAAGGAATGGAGCCCCTCTGCCTCACAAACAAGTGTCCTGAAACAAGGATAAATGACTCCAAAGAGGCAGACTAAAAGCTGGATAATACTGCTAAGAGAATTTCAACAAGCAAGGAGGAACAGGATACAATCTGTTTCAGTGCCAAAGTTCCAAAAATAAATAGCTTGATTCCTCCTTTTTGCAAAGATGAGTGCCGAAGCCAACTTCAGCCACACAAACCTCAAAGAATGCATCAAAATCTTTGAGGTGTCAAAAGACTTGCATTGGAAATAAAGGTACATAGGGAAAAAAAAAAAGACATTTGGTATCAAAATGTAAGTAGGGTTACTCCAGAAATACCACCTTAAGCTATATTTGAAATAGACTGGAAAATTACTTAAAGGGAATCAGCAGCACTGGACTACTGGAAGTACTTCATGATGATCCACTTCTCTGCTCATATAGGAAGCTTACCAGTAAGTGAGCATGCACATAAAATAATTCAGTCCAGGGAAACCATTTATTGAGTGCATCAGATTACAGCGTTTGCCACTCCGTGGCTGTAAATCGTCCATGCTTAGGAGCAGGCACTGATGTAAGACTCCTAAGACTGAGCAGACTCTTCAGCGAACTGATTGGCAGAGCCCCATGGGATGAAGCCCTGGAAGGAAGAGAAGGCCAAGAAAGGTGGCGAGTATTCAAGGATCTTATCCTCCAAGCTCAGGAGCGATGCATCCCAATGAAGAGGAAGTTGGGCAGAAGTGCCAGGAGGCATGTGTGGGTGAACAAGCAGCTCCTGGACGACGTGAGGCGCAAAAAGGAAGCCTACAGAGGCTAGAAGCAGGGACAGGGAGGGAAGTTGTCCGAGAAGTCAGGCATTAGGTTAGGAAAGCCAAAGCCCTGACAGAATTAAACCTGGCCAGGGACATCAAGGGCAACAGGAAGGGCTTCTAAGGTACATAGGTGATAAAAGGAAGATGAGGGAAAACATAGGCCTTCTGTGGAAGGAAACAGGAGAGCTGGTTTCCCAGGATATGGAGAAGGCTGAGGTGCTCAATGATTTTTTTTTGCTTCAGCCTTAACTAGCAAGGGAGCAAGCCATCCCACCTGAGCTGCAGAAGAAAAGGAGAGGGACTAGGAGAATGGAGAGCCGCCCATGGTTAGGGAGGATCAGGTTCAGGAACACCTAAGGAACCTGAAGGTGCACAAGTCCATGGGACCTCATGAAACACATCCACAGGTCCAGAGGGAACTGGCAGATGAGGTTGCTAAGTCACTATCCATCATATCTGAAAAGTCATGACAGTCCAGTGAAGTTCCCACCGACTGGAAAAGAGGAAACATAACTCCCACCCTTAAAAAGGGAAAAAAGGAGGATCTGAGGAACTACAGGCCAGCCAGTCTCACCTCTGTGCCTGGCAAGATCATGGAGCAGATCCTCCTGGAAATGATGCTAAAGCACATGGAAAACAAGGAGGTGATTGGTGACAGCCAACATGGCTTCACCAAGGGCAGATCATGCCTGACAAATACGGTGGCCTTCAACAATGGGGCCACGACCCTGGTGGATAAAGGACAGGCAACCGATGTCATCTACCTGGACTTGTGCAAAGCGTTTGACACCATCCCATACGACAACCTTGTCTCTAAATTGGAGAGACATGGATTTGATGGATGGACAACTTGGTGGATAAGGAATTGGCTGCATTGTCGCACTTGCAGAGTTGTGGTCAATGGCTCGATGTCTGAGTGACAAGTGGCGCTCCCCGGGGGTCAGTATTGGACCAGGCACCATTCAATATCTTGGTCAGTGACATGGACGGCGAGATTGAGTGCACTCTCAGCAAGTCTGCCAACGACACCAGGCTGTGTGGTGCTGTCAACATGCTGGAGGGAAGGGATGCCATCCAGAGGGACCCTGACAGGCCAAACCACATGGTAGAGCAGGGCAGATGACTCAAATTCTGGTTATGCAAGACCCCAGTTAGGTTTACTACCAAGTATTCAATCAATGTATAGTAACCAAAGAGGCAGTTTCCAGTTTAATTAGCACATGCAGTTAAATATGCCAAGACAGAGGATTCTCTATGTGCTGAGCAGACTCTGAACCTATAACCATATGCCTACACTGCCCCTGGAATAAACAGCTAACATACACAAATGACCTGAAGGAAAACAAATAAGGTAGATTAAAGTAAAAATTCATTACCTATCATCTACAAGGATTAAATGTATCAGAGAGGATTATCAGATTGTGTATATTGAAAAATTATACACAGCATAGACCTACACACTAAGACAGAAACAGACGATCCTTTAGTAAGCAGCCCAGTAGGGCAAGTACAGTTTGTCTTTGACTTAAAATGCATTTAAGCTCATCATCTAGCATCTCCTGTACATGCTCTTCAGATTCCAAGGGATTTTAGCTAACTTAGAGCTTCTTGGATAAACTCCAACCTAAATTGCAAAAGCTGTTATGAAACACTGCAAGTTCCAAAATCAAGAAAGAAGCTAGAATACTGTAAAAACATTCACAACATCTCAGCTTCTAACAACCAGGTGACAGAAAGAGAGCTCCAACAGTCTAAACAGAACTTAACATCCTCCTCACACATTCAAGAAACACCAGAGAAAAGCAAAAGTGCTTGCAGAGCAACAACAGTTTATTTTCCGACTGAGACGTGTTTTTACAAGGGATATGATCTTGTGCTTATGCAACAATGTTTTATATATAAATCTTTCCTAAATAAAAAGGAATAACCAAGCACAAACTACTACTCAACCCAAAAACTAAAACAGAGCTTGAAAGGGCACTGAAAGTAGAACCTCACCATCAAGTAGCAATTCTACTTCACCGAATACAACAAAAAAAAATTACTTTTTAGGAAATATATCTCTAGATACACCTGGATAACAGGATGAACAGCCAATACTAAGGTCATGCTAATTATGAAGTGACAAACAGCAACTAGTGGAAGAGAACTCTAATGCACAGCCTGTCCAAGGAACCTAAACTGCATGAGCTTTCTACAAACCCAAGTGGAACATCTTAGAAATCTACAATCTAATAAAGCCTCTTTCAAGAAGGAAGACTGTAAGCGAGCCTGCAAGGTTGGTTGATGCTCAGAATATAATAAGAATCTCAAAGCAGAACAAAGGCTAGACTTTTTTAAATTAATCAATCAGGTTTCATTATTGAAACTCTTCATGAAAGCTGAGATTCTCCAGATCTTAATAAAATTCTACTCCCTAAGCACAACCAAGACTGCAATAACACGTAATAGTCACTCAGAGACCCTGGGGAAACTGAAATATCAAAATAGTAACAGCTACAATAACCAGACCCACCTGGCTCCAGAGAAACAAAGGGTAACAAATGGGATTCTGGGTTTCAGTTTGACTGTCTGTAATCCTGGGATGGAGTCTGTGAATGTACTACAGACAAGCATAACTGACAGTTCTTAGGGAAGAGTCAAAACTACTTAAGTCTCTTGAAGAAGACAGTCCTGCTACAGTTCAGTGACTATAAAAGTTAACATTTGATCATCTCTTAAACTGAACTTGGGTTTTCAGATGTCTTTGACAATATACATAGTCTTATGTTGTCTTCTAGCTACAGGCTATGCATCATCTTCAACACTACATAAATTTGCAACTTTTCAGCCTTGCTACTCGTGCTGATTTCCACTGACAACACTGAATTATTCAGACTACTTAAAAATTCACTGGCAAATTGCAGAAAGATCTTGGAATACCACAAACTGGAATGACGAAATAAATAGCAGGAAATTGAATGGATGTTACACCTCGTGGGACTGCCAAGAGGCATGGAGTTTGTAAGGAAGCTCTCACCCTGAAACTGTTTACATGTGTAAGCAGACACTGGGAAGACATATTCCACTGAAAGGCTGAGCTGTTTCAGGCTCAGAAAATCCCCCAAGCTTAGCTGACAGCTAAGAGAAGACTTAGATTAAATATCGCTTATGTTTGTCCTATTCTTACTCTTTACCGAGCCTCTGTTTATGACTACTGCTGGAGACAGAACAGTGCGCTAGCTGGGCTCACAGCACAAGTCAGCACAACTATTCTAACATAGACAAAGTAAAGCATGCTGAGGGCAGGGACAGAGGAAGCCCCGATATTATTTACAGAATTTTTGCCTCCATATTAGTTCTCAGGAAACAAGAGACCTTAAGTTTTGGTAAACATATGTAAGAAACACCCCTTCAGTTATCAACAGTGTTCAAACAACAACCAAAAAAACCCCAGAGTAAATGATAGGGATGAGCAAGCCTAGAAAATGAAAGAGAATACTGCTATGATAAATCCATAGCACTTCCCCATTTTGAACGATACACAATTCAGCTCCTTCTAAATGAAAGAAAAAAACCCCACAAAACAAAACAAAAAAACCCCCACACATTCAAGATATAGGAGTGCTCAGGGGAAAGCAAAAGAAGATAAAAGATGCAAAATGTCTTTGCTGTAAGGGTTTGGAAAAGTAGCAGCCAAGAGAAGAGAATAACACACGATGCTTTACAAAACTAATAGATGATGTGTGAAGGTTAAGTAGGATGAGATTACTCACACCACAACGGCAGCAGAGCATCAAATGAAATACAGCAGCCACTTCGAACAGCCGCTTGAAGCAAATTAAAAGGACTGGGTTCTCTGTACACTGAAAACTTTTTCCAGCATGGTGAAACTTACTCTGCACTGTATAGGCAATTGCACAAACCTATAGAAAAAAACCCCACATCAATGACTAAACACAACTCTCTCTGAGTCAAAGACTGCCTAAACTTCAGCTCACCAATGGGAATCATCCTAGCAAGCTCACCCTTTTCCTTCCCTAAACACAGAGTCACTGTCAGCATTTCACCCAGCCCAGATGTTCATGGGCCTGTAGTGACAGGACAAGGGGTAATGGGTTTAAATTGAAAGCGGGAAGATTTAGATATCAGGAAAAAATTCTTCAGAGAGTGGGTGGTAAAGCACTGGAACAGGTTGCCCAGAGAAGCTGTGGATGCCCCATCCCTGGCCATCTTCAAGGCCAGGCTGGAAGAAGCTTTGAGCAACCTGGTCTAGGGGAAGATGTTCCACCCCCCCTGCCATGGGCAGGGACAAGATGATCTTTTTCTATGATTCTGTGATTTATTGGTTTCTGCCACTACTACTGCTCTCCCAAGCTGTTTGTAGGTTCCGTACCAGAAACCCTGCACAGACACCTTATGCCCAAGAAGATAACGCAATGTGTATACTAGACAAGAGAGCCCTTCTTGGCATTTCATCTGTATTGCTACCTTCTAGAGTTTCTGATCCCTGAGGATGGCCATGCAGTGTAAGAGTCCGCTAATGGAGCTGGTAGGACCCAACAACCCTGCAAGGAACAACCGCCGCACCGGAGGTGTGTGCGACACTCACCCAGCACCGCTCCCCCAGCACCGCTGACCACCCAGCGTCCCGGCTGAGCACCCAGCGTCCCTGCTGAGCTGCAGCTACGTCCTGTCTGGAACAACAGCTCTGAGAGCAAAAATCCAAGCATGCATTCTAACTACCGTGTAATAGCACAAGTTTCAGCATAACTACTGCTGACAAAAAGGTCACAGCAAGTCACGTATCCAAACACCTAATTAGCCAGCAAACAGAAAAAACCGGGACGTTTTGAAGGCCCGTAAGTAAAGGGGACACGGTGCCGT
>NW_010264953.1:591-14250 GCF_000690775.1 Eurypyga helias | reverse complement strand
CCGCTCGGCTCTGCCTCCCCGCCCCCGGCAGCGCCGGGATCGCGCCCCTCGCCTTCCGACCTGCACACCCTCCTGCTTTGCCCTAAAAACCAGGTCTGAACAAGTCACTAGATGGCAGCAGCAGTCCCAGGAAGATCTTCCCAAAATGACTGCCGGGTGTACGGCTTGCTCCCTAGTTCCTCCAGCAATACTCTCACCTTGCTCTTAGCAACATCCCTGCACCTCCAAGCCCTTGAGTTAAGCTAGTCAGAGGGGGTGAGCAGAAAAAGGTGTGTGGGAGTCCTACAGAGGAGCCACGACTCACACCAGGTGAAGGGTGAGCACACTCAGCCATCCTGCCCCTATTTTCCATACAGGTGCCGGGTTTATCTCCTACCTCTTGCCACTGAGCTTTGTGAGATGTGCAGGAGGGGATCACGTTTTGGGCTTCAGGCTCTCCGCTATCAGCTTGGGGTGAGACACACTGGCAAACGCTTTTGGAATAGGCACTGAGGAAAAAGCTGTCCAGCAGCCCCACAGCAAAGGATTTGTCAGTGTTAGAGTGAATAACCACTATTCTCAGGGATGCATGATGACCTCAAGGGTCTGGCTGTGCAGACAAATTTGTGGGAGCTGAAGTCGGCAGTGGATTTCAGCAGTGATGTCTGTGGGGTTTTGTTGCCCTGAATCAGAAAGGTCTAGGTGGGCAGGGTTTGAATAACTGCAATATCAAGAAAGGACAAAATGGATCTATAATACTGACTTCCTTTCATTAAATACGTTTTATTCTCAAGATCACCAAGGCTCTTGGTGCAGAGCTCATGATAAACTCCATGACAGACTGACTTCTGGGCTGAAGTGGTGTCAGTCCCAGGCATGGAGATGAGCTTGTTTTTCCCCTACACAGGAGCAGCACCTTATTTTCCAGGCAAGCAGCCCCTATAGATACCTGACCTATTTTCAGCAGATCTCTGCCCTCTTCCCAGGTCCCCAGACACTGATAGTAGCTAAGAGAGAGCAACTCAGAGCTTGCAGAGCTGGATGAAAGGGGCAGGCTGTGAAAGGGAAATCCTGAGGGTGCTTAGTGCTATTGGCACCAGCATAGCTGATGTTAAGTTGGGTCCTGGACAGTCCTGAGCCCTCTCAGCTTTTGTGGAAACAAGTGTCACAGGTCCTGAGCACAGCATTGTACCAAGTCCATACAGGCCTTGCATCAGGGACCAAGGTGCAAAAGGGCTACTTGCTCTTCTGCCTAGCTGTGGTGTGCCAGAAGGCTGTCCCCAGCCCTTCCAGCAACTATTTAAAAGATCAAATCAAATTACCCCTGGCTGAATCTATCCCATATTTCGTTAGCAACATCCTACTCCAGCCCGTTCGCCAGACTCGCTGTCTGTCTGCACAGCCATTAATGAATTGCCAGGGCAAGCTGTTGCAACACTGGGCCTCTGTGAAGGTCTGAGGAGCAAACGTGGGTTGATCAGTAATAAATATTGATTTGTCTGTAAGTGAAACAGCAGCATTTATGGGATCGTGCTGGACACCCAAGTGGTGACCAAATTACCATGGGGTCAAATGCTTAGCAGAATGCTAATAAGCCATTTATATGAGAGGCAGCAAAGCAGGGGCAGCGAGGACTTCTCCAGAACTCCTCCATTCGGACCATTGTGAGGAGGGTCAAAGACAGGTCTATGCAATTTATAGCAGTTCGAGGCCCAGGTTTAGCCCTTTTTTAAACAGTCCCAAATGCTTTGGCCAGCCTCAGGCTTTAGCAAACAAGGCCCCTACAGAACCTCAGCTCCCAGTCTGTCTCAGAAATGCAATAAATTGTCTGCATTTCCCTAATGCTGCAACAGAATAATATTTAATCTTTTTATTCATGGGCTCCAAGTGGACTGCAGATACCCAGCTTGTTTCCAAAAAGAGCCATGAAGAGATGCACTGTGTTTTCACAACAAATCTTTCCATCTCTAGGAAGGGCTTTTGGCCCAGTGACTGCTAGCCTATCTCATCTGAAGCTCTAAAACTACCTTTGGATTTGGAGCATTTTGCTGGCCTGCTTTCAGCTAAATTTACACTGTTGATCCAAATTTGGCATATGTAACTATTTGAGTGTGTCAAAGGGAAACCAAAATTACATATTGCATTTAATTGAGAAAAGACCCTCAAAGCACTTAAAGGAACCAGACCACCAAAAAAAAAAAAAAGAAAAAAAAAGAAGAAAAAGCTGTTCATTCATCCTTTGCCCAGTAAAGCACATACACACGTGTTTAACACTGAAGGGGCCAAATACAGAAATTTTCTCTGTCTGTCCACAAAGCAGTGACCCAAGAATGGCACTGTGTCCTTCCTGTGGGAGCATCTTTAGGCAGCAATGAAAAAAAATTGGTCCCACAGGAGTCCAGACTGCCTTCAGGAGAAAACCTTCCCAGCCTTTACCTGCCCACTGAGAAAAGTGTGACAATATACCCACAAACCACATTTCTGAGATTCTGCTTCCTGGAGGCATACTGCTCTTGTTCTGTGTTTTAGAACTAAAATTTCACATAAGTGCACCTGTGGATTTTGGCCAGATTTTCCAGGAGGACACGTTTGAAAGGCAAACTGCCCTAAAAGGCACCATGAGGCCCGTTATTTGTTAATGCCATCACTGATAAAGGACACCATCTTACCACACTTGCTACAGCTTGGGCTCCTCCCATCTCATTCTACCCTTGTAGATGCCTCAGCCCAGAATTTGAATTTGCCACCCACAGTTCATCCCCTAAGCAGGGCTTGTTTGACCTTTCAAAATATGGCTCTTTGGGGATTTCAGTTTGACTGGACTTTTATCTTCATGATAGAAGTTGAAATTGAAAAAAAAAAAAGGAAAATGGCAAAAATAAATATCAATCTTCCTAGGCAATAAATTGCTCTCACTTTATACTATTTCTGAACTACTGAAAGTCACAAACAAACACAAGGTATCCTCTCAGACAGAAGGGGATCAAGTCCCTTTCTGCAGCACTGAGAGGATAATCTAGCTCAAAAAACCTTTGATCAATACAGCAACATGCAGTGAAATCCTAATCCTACAGCTGACCACAGGAGTTTTGACTTCTGTGAGGTCAGAATTTCACTCACAAGCCTTTCTTGACTGATGTTTAGAGCTGTATCTCTACCCAAGTCTGGCCTACGCTTATACACAACTTCATTATTTAATAAAGTTTATTATTAACTTCTTAATGATAATCATAAAAACAAAAGTAATAGCAAGCCCTGCTAGGCCCTGTAGCTTTCTTCTAGAAATAAAAAGCCCCCAAAAGGGAACCTCTTCGATTTGATGTGATCATAAATCACCTAATCAGCCTTTTGTCCCTTCATCTCATGAATGGAAAGAACTGACTCCAAAGGGTAGCTGCCTTCTTTTTTTTCATCTTCAAATGTAATGTCATGGGTAGGACACAAAGAAAACGGTAAAAGGATTACCAGCACTGATCTCAAGATGGTATTAATGTCCTTTCATGTTGTTCCTAGGAAGGAAGAGGAAGATCCAGACCTAAAGTATTTAAAGTCTGAAATCCTATTAAAATCACATCTGTTATCTGAAGGGACATTTAAGTATGTCTCAGACTGGATGCTGGGCAGCCATCACTCTACCAAGCAGCCTCAACTCCAGCAATACTGTCAGAATTAGGAGCATGGACAACTCACAAAATCTTTCCTTATTTCCCTCCCAAAGCAGCATTACAACTGACCTCTGGGATTTCTTACAGGAATGGAGACTTACTCCTGCTTACACCCACTGCAAAGTGGGTGGCAGAACCTCCCCAGTTTCAATAGCAGGAGTGAGGGTCATCCACAAGCACAAAAAACTGGACAGCTGGATAAATGGGAGAAGATGTGAGGGAGAGTGGGGAGTGGGGGAGATAGTCACCCCGTGAGACTTTTTCTCCCCTCCCCTCATCTCAGCCCAGAGGTGCAAGGGCCCCACAAGGCTGGGGCTGCAGCAGCCAAGGACCACGAGTCCGAAATCAGAAAGTATATCCAGGTGTTCGAAGGGGCATGTCAGCCCTGGGGAGCACCTCACTCCCTTTGCCGCATGAGGATGCCACCACTTCATACCAGACTTTGCACAGGACCGGGCTTTTGTCGCCTCTGCTACACCAAAAGGCTTGTGCCAGTGATCTGTGAGGCAGATCAAGGCTGGGATTTTTCAGGAGAATTGATCTACCATCTACACGCCAAGTCCATGCATGCAGCTGCAGATTTTGATGGAACTGTTTGCCTGTTTAAATTGTGATCAGGTTTGTGTGGGTACTTTTAACCAGGACAGAGAGCAATAACTAGACAGATGTAGAGCATCCCACATGGAGATCCCTGTTGTCTCTCTTCTTCTAAGTTCTTGTGTGTGCAGAGAACACAGAAAAAGGCTGAAAGTGTACAAGCCTTGCAGTGCCTTTCAGTCCTCAGTGTTGCAAAGGCTATGGGATAGTAGTCAGAGATTCAAGTGACATGTCATTGGGCTTGATAAGCAAACCTATCTGCATTAAACATGGTGGTATGGGACCCATCTGTACCCCTGTTATTTCTTCACATTGCAGATGTGTATCAAGAACAGAAGTTGCCACCCAGCATGACTTACCAAAATCTGTGTGTATAAATGCTGCCTATTATAAAATAGGGCAGAGACTGAGAGCAGAAAATAGATGTATCTACACCTTCCTGCACCATTGCTTAGCGATTTACCAGCTGAGCCCTTAGCCTGCAACTCCAATCATCCCTTGATCCCTGTTAACTTCTGCAGGCAGTGTTACAAGCTACCACAACAAGGCTGTCTTTAAGAGACTGTGAGCGCTGCCAACCAACCAGGCAGATGACAACATAACACCATAACACCAGTTCCCAGGAGACCTAGTCAGAAGCATGGCAAAAGATGGAACATGGCAGTTTACACAGAGAGAAAATCTTCAAATGAAAAACTTACCGCATAGGCAAGATAGGCAGTGAGAGGGAATTGCAACCATACAGATCCAAGTGGAACTCCTTTGCTACAGGAAAAAGATGTCATTTAAGTATGTGATGTAAATATTCCTTGCCAGTGTATCCTTACCAGTGTCCTTCTTCTTTGTTCGTGAAAGCTCATGGACTGTTGCTCCGATATCATTTCTCAAGGACTTGATGATCCTGTCCAGTGCTGGGACATTCTTGCCTTCCAAGTTAATGAAGAATTCATACTCATCTTTGTTGAGACGGGAAGGTCGGGACTCAATGTGTGTCAGGTTTATACCTTTTTCCTATGAGAAAGAGAGATTTTTATCCCATGGGGTTTTGGGAAGAAACGTTACATAAAGATTAGCTAAAATTCATGTGTCAGTCAACAACTGACTATTATACAATCTAAATAACTCGAAATCAGAGACTTGCCTCTGGTGGCCACTGGAATGAGGACTTTCACAGCAGGGAGAGAGACAAAAAGGCAGAATGAGAAAGATGCAGGATTCACCCTTGTGCTTCCTACTAACATAAAGACTATTTCACTACATAAGCCTGTGAGAAAGGTGGACGAAGGATACAAGTTATAAACAAGCTTTGTATTGTAAATGGTGAGTCCAGTAACACAAGTACATAATGGGAGCTTGTCTGTGTGGACAAGGAACATTTCAATAGGATCAACATGGAAAGTAGGAGTTCCACCTATAGAGAGCCCTCTCATGAAAAAGCCAATGCTGTACTTATGAGCATCTTGAAAGGAGGTTGGAAAAACAAGCAACTGGAACCCTGTGAGATAAGCTTCTGCCAAGACACTGCACAGTCACCTGCAAAGCCATGTGCACAGTTTCCAGGGCCGAGAGCAGGTGTTGGGCAAAAACACAATGGGAAACGTGTATCTGCACCCAAAAGGCAGCCCAGCTTTGTGTAAATAAAAACATGGGTGTTTTAAATCACAGAAGCACAGAATCGCAGAGTTGCTGAGGTTGGATGAGGCGTCTGGAGATCATCTAGCCCAACAGTCTGCTCAGGCAGAGTCCGCTAGAGCAGATTGATCAGGACAGGACTGTGTCCAGTCGGGTTTTGAGTATCTACACAGGTGGAGACCACAACCTCTCTGGGCAACTGCTCCATAGTCTGACCACTCTCACAGTAAAGCATTCTTTTTTATAGCTGAAAATTCAAATTCTGTCTCACCTAATATCTTCACTGACCAGAAGCAGTGCCTCCTAGCTCTGAAGAAAAGGATCACTGGCAACTATAGTCCTGATGGCCAGTGGGTACCTGACCTCAGACATGCCATCATGTCAATGTATAAGGCAACAAGTAGCTGAAAGTCCCATTTTTCCAGACACTTAAATGCAAGTCTAGAAAAATCTCCCTTAGTTTTGCTGAATTCAAATGTTTTCCTGAGCACTGTAATTTGAATATGAAAGTACTTTTTTTTTTTTTTTTTTGAGAGAGAAAAACCTTTTAAACAGATTTTGGTTGGTGCCGACTTTACCACCTGACCTTCCTGTCAGGCTCACACTGGAGCCACGGCCATGACATGCCGAGGCCAGGTCTGGGCTTCTGTCCCCAGGGAGGAATAGACAAACGCCTGGAGGAAATTTGGGACAGATCATCAACTGCAGAAGAGTCAGAGGAGCTGACATATAGTGCTCAGCTGGAGAAGTTTTTGTTTTGCTGCTTTCAGGCTTAAGAAGACCCCAGACTAGATGGGTTGAAATGATGGCCCCACTGATGTGACTGTCAAATCCCCTCCTGCAGTGGGGTCAGGATTTCATCCATGAAGAAACGCTGTGAGGATCGACTTGTGACCCACAGGGAAGAAAGAGGGAAGCTTTTTTTCTGTACCTCTCTCTAGTTTGAGCTTCTCAAGCCCCTTAAGGTTTTCTTTGCTCCTCTCAGTGCTTGCACAGTGCAGGAGGGCATCTGGCCATCAGCAGCAAAAGCCTCATTCACTCCACCACAAAAGGCAGTTTATTACTTAGTAGGAAACAGCATGCATGTCATTCCTCTGTTTCCTGAGTGTCACACGCTACAGATGAACTTAAATTGTTTGGCTAGATACCAATACAATAAGTTGAAAAGGTCAAAAGCACATTCACCAACTGCTGCTCTTGAGAGATGCTGTCCTCGCGGGGCCGGCGGGGGGAGAGAATGGCCACCACTGTCCTGGGCCCTGAGGACAATTTGTTTTAGGTCTCCAAAGCCTCCTTGCACAAACAGACCGCACATTGTACCCTCCGTTTGGTGAGGCACTGGGAGGTGGGGCAGCCTGGAGCTGGCAGTTCAGATGACTCGGGCCTGGAAAGCTTTTGACAGAGAGCAGGCGCAGGGGACTGCCTTTGCTGCGGCCACGCCGTGGAGAGCAACGTGGCAACGTGGGGCTGGCACCCATGGCCGTTCGGATGCTCTGCATAGCCACTCACAAAGGTGGAGAGTGGGTGTAAAACATCCCCCTGCCAAAGGCTCGGCTCAGGCACACTGAGGTGCTGCCTTACTTTCACCATGCACTGATGTGTCGGGGGTGCTGTCTTCTGTCTCTGTGCAGATTCACGGGAGAATAGGGTCCCAGGCCCTGACTGGGCTTTCTACGTCTTGCAGAGGCTGTGATAACATGCACATAAGTAACACTCTTCAGTGGACATTATCCCCTGCTTCCCTCCCCTGCCTACCTATCCCCTGCCTCAGCATCTCTCCCCTGGGGATAACAAAGCTGTTTGAGACATCACACAGATACCTCAGCTATATCCTTTGGATTTTTGGCTAGGTGACTTTTCCACTGTACCAGATCTCCAGCCTGGCTCAGCGAGCAGCTGCACAAACCCACAAAATGAAGGGAATGATGCAGGGGGTGGGAATGAAGGCACAAGCTGCAGGGTGAGTACATGGCATGCTGAAAGCAGCAGGAGCATCAATGCACCCCAAAGTATCACCACAACCTAAGAGTCCAAAAAAAGGGGGGGTTGGGGGAGGAAGCCAAACAAAAAGAAGACAGGGAGGAAGGAGCTCACAGAGAGTCACCTCCCTTCTCACACTTAGGATGAGCAGAACATCTTCCCAAAGAGTGTGAAATTGGTGTGCTGTCTATCTGAGGGGTGCCTGCAGCTCAGCAATGTGCAGAGCCAACCCACTACCTCTTTGTGCTGAGGCTTCAGTATGTCACAGCAGAGAAGCTGAAGGGAGAACCCTTCTGGTGACTGTTTTCAAAGCAAGAATTCAGCAGCATACATCCAACTCCCTAAACCAGCACTCCTGGAGAAACATGCTCTCATATGTTGTGCCTTGCTACTAAGCCCCTGATTTCAAAATATTTACAGTGTCTCTGTTACTAGACTTGCTTTACAAATCTCAAATCTCTTCATTCTGGTCCAACTACTCCATCTAGTGTTTAATCTTCATAGTCTCACATTGTACAAAACTTGTATCCTCAGTATTGCCAAATCTTGGAATTGCATCAGGTTTCTCAGAGCAGTTGATGCTTTATTTAAAGTTCCAACTCCTGGAGACTAATAGTTACCTGAGAAGGGAGAACGGGGGCATTTTTTTGTTTAGTTGTTTATTTTGAGAGTTTTCAATCTCTCCATGCTTGTTAGTGGAGCTTGAAATCTTTACAATGTATTCCCTCAACATACAGCTAATAGAAATTCTGTATTTATTTTATGGGACTTCATGATTCCTGAGTTATTCTTTGTTGATGGAATCTGTTCCTAATGTAACAGTCTTTGGAATATGGTTGTCACATATTTGAAGCTGGATTCACACCTCAACTATTAGCATTGCTCTCTTCTGCTTTTCTTATTTTAAGGCTGGTAGGAATCAGATGAGCCCATGGCTAGAGATTACACATACCTTTGCTGAACTTTCCCCATCATCCATTGCAGCTGCAAAGACCTTGTGGCATGTTGATGCTTCCCTACTTCTCCTCAGTTTTATGACCAGCATAGAAGTTGAGTCTCTCCTGCATGGACACATCCTGTCCTACAACCATATACCTGACGGAGTGCTTCTGTGTTGGTAGAGGAGGGGTAGCTGTGCACCTTGCCTTTCTTACAAAGCAGTGTACTAAGCCTTTCTTTTTTTTTTTCTTTTTTAAATGACAGGAGTTAGTGATACAGATATCAATTTACAACAGAGGAATTGTGGATGCAGGAGGAAATTGCTCATCTCCCTACCTGCTCTGCCTTACCTTATGGTGTTAGACCTCAGCCTTGGCTCCCTCTCAGAGACTGTGAAGCAGCTCCAGCCCCTTCCCCAGGTTATTCCAGTTATGCCATCCCGACTGAGCCTCTCCCACACTGCAGCTGTCCCATACAGGTGGGATCAAATCAACCTGGCATTACACTACACCAGCAGTCTTGCAGAGGTCATCACCAAGAGAATTTAGTACCACCCTCAGAAAGTTTAATGGCCTCATGATTGGAAAAGAAAGTTATGTTTTTATAGCTACATGGGGAAGCTTTCAGTGGGGATGGATAGTTTCTGAGATTGTTCCGGGCTACTACTTCCCATAGCATTCATGTCTTTCTGTTTACTCATTACTAAATGCTCCTGTATATGGTTGCTAAAACTAAGTACAGCTGTGGAACCCATCTGTAACTTGTTTTCATGACTGTTGTCATTAAGTAAGTTTGGCTTCATCAGGAGACCCAACATTGTTACCAGATGAAGAACCGTCAACAGTTCTACGGTGCAACTAATCAACATTCAGTGAGAACTTGAGTGAAATCTCCCAAAACCACGGATTTACTTGCACTTTCCTTATAGGGAAGAAAAAAAAAAAGTAATATGTTCTTTTAACCCTTGCCAAGGGCTTGTTTAGGGCTTCCTGAAGGAGGACACTTTCAGAAGGCTAAGTAGAAAATCAGTGCCTAATTTTCACAGATCAGAGGAGTTAGAAAGTTACAGTGGTGCATTCAGCCATGGTTTCCCAAAGTGAAGGCAACACCTTGTTGATCTTTACTGTCCAAGGGCCCGCCTCTCAGCTAAAGACAGTGCTTCACTATCTTCTCCTTCGCATCTGCTAGGGTCTTCCTCGCATCACAAGCTCACAGAGGCAAAGGGACCCTGAGCTGTCCCCTGCCAGCAAACAGCTCCAGAGGGAAGCCAACCCTGGAGCACTCCCTGGTGTCCATCACTCAACTTCTGCTACAGCCCTAAAGTTTGGTATGAGACATTCAGCACAACCTAGCCAAAAAACATGTGGCGCAGGGCAAACCAAAAAGCATGAGTGACAGAATGTGGCACTGCACAAGCACCTAGCAAGAGGAGACTCCTCTCTCTAAAGTCCTGTTGGTTTACTAGATTGAGGAGCCCTGCTTTCCTGGCCCTGGAAAGAGGAGGGCTCAGACTGAGGATATGGATTTGGAGCAGTGAGTGCAGGTGCAATAAAATGATTATAGCTATGCATATGGATACTGCGGTAACAAACAAGTCTCTTGGTAGAGGCATGGCTGGTCTGTTCACCTATCACTGCAGACATCTCCAACACACCCCCTGGCCAAAGGGACTGCTCGCTTCTCCTGATTTGGAAACAACACAAAACACTGCAGAGCCAATACCTTCCCAAGGGACAAAGAGATAACAGTCACTTTGGACTTGCTGTTGAATAAAGTAAGCTCCTAAACAGAAAAAGAGCACAGTCATCTTTGCTGACTCTGAAAGTGCAGGCTCCCATTTAATACAGCCCATTACTCCCATCCCATCCTTCCATGGAGCAATAACTTCCTCACACAGATTAGGAACATACTCTGGGAGCAGGAGTACTACTCAGTGCAAATCAGTGGGGCTTCTTTTGAGCTAGAGCCCTACCCACTGTAAGTAACACCACCAATGACTGGACCTTGTACTGAAGGCCTGCTCTGTATCTGGGACGGTCACGTCAGTGATGGAAGGCTCCTCTCTGAGAATGAGTTGAGCAGATGTGTAACATATTCCACCCAATATTTCACACATACTACAGTTGACTTGTCCTCTACTACTTGTAAATCCATCAGGAAAAGAATTTAGGAGGAGATTAATGTATTCACAAATTTGTGTAGAAAATTTCCATTTACAACTGAGAGCAATCCTTTTACATACTGAAATGTTCAGTTCTGATATTTTTAATTATGAATTTAACTTTGGAAATGCCAATCTTTGAGGAAGGACAACTTTGGGGTTTTTTTTTTTTACTTTTTTCTTTCAGAATGGACTTTGTTATTAAAAAAAAAGTGATCTCAATTTCGATAGCCTTTTATCACTACAGAGAAAAATAAACATTCATATCAAGTGTAACACTTGGGTTAACCCAAAATGCTCTGCTTTGCTTTTTTAGTTTTGATAAGAAACCTGGAATATCTTTGTCTTTTTGTGACCTGGACTTATACTCTGTAACTTTTTGATGCATCCAGCGAAACAAAAAAAGAAAAACCTAATTCCACAATGATTATTATGTCTTTCTGATTTTAAGCATGATATTTTACTTATGTGTGATGTTCTATTTCAAAGGTATTTATTTGAGTTTTTGCTTCCTAATTATCATCTTCTGTAATAGCATGAGACAAATAAACTGCACATTACTGACTGCATCAAGCAGCGTCTTAATGTACAGCAGGTCCTATTAAAATGAAGTTGGTGTGAAGACTCTGCTGGTGGGTTTACATTGTCTCTACATCCACCCTCAAGCCTACAATGAGGGCAGAGACGTTGCTCAAGCAGAACCCATAAGGAAGCTCTATGCACAATAGGACAGATAAAGATTATGAACAAATAGGCTTTTCAAGTGCAAATTAATGGGTTTGATAAGCAGAAGGTGAATCTTTACCTCATCCCAATATGCACACAGAGGGGATAGTGTGGAAGCAAAGTGGATTTGGTTTTAACAATCTGCCTGTGGCTGGGCATGATTGAGCTGTTATGACACTACAGCACATGCCATGTCTCTGCATGTGAGTCTGGCCTTGTGGACACTGCTTCTCCATAGGAAAGGTGGAAAAGGCTCTGCAGCAACTGTACTGTCAACAGTGGCATAGGGCACCCTGGGTACAGAGTAGTCCCGGAGGAGCAGATTCACACAGCTGGACGAGGATTTGCAAAACAGAGTGGGGACAAGAGCCTGGGGTCAGAAGAGTTTAGGAGCCTGCTGAGGTCTGGTGTTTGGGGGGTTCTTCTGGAGTGCTTTTTATTTTTGTGTGTGAGCTGGAAAAGGACTGTCCTCCCAGCAACACTCTGTCAACTGCATGAACAACCCTGAGGGATGTTTGAGTAGGACAAACATTTATATTTCCCAAAAACACATTGGTGTCTTAGTTACAGGATGTAATCCTGTGCCTTAAGTGCTCTCTCTGTAGCCACCAGCCTTGTGCCTTCACCTACCTGGATATGAGGCCCTTTACCTTCAGTCCATGCTGGCCCACAGTAAGGGATTGCTCAGTTCATCTGGACTGTGTTTGGACACTACTTTCTTCCTTGGGAGGTTGGCCTCCTGGGTGAGTACAGATTACATCTGGACCGGGAAGTAGCCGCAGTGCTTGATGAGACAGCAGTCCTGGACCTCCTGTTATCCAGGTGCAGGGCCAGGCTGGAGCACAACACAGCTCCCTTTGGTCTCTTGCTCCCCACGGAGATCAAACTGTGGTGAGGGCTAATGCCTGGCCAAGTTTCACCCCAGCACAGAACTAGGACATGGGTAGGATGTGAACCTGGGAGTAAGGAGTTGGTCCTGCATCCTGGGCAAGGAAAAAAGAGTGACTGAACAGCCCTCACAGAGTAACAGAAAAGTTTTCTCCTGCTCTTAAACCAGGAAGATGATGAACCTTCCCAGGTCCACACAGACACCTCCTTTACAGAAAGACAGCCTGGCTGCTGGTGGCACCACAAGATCTCTCCTTTCTTTAGGTATCCACTCAATTCACTGTGTCTCAGCCTGGATCTTACTTCCATGCTTTTTTCCCTGTCATGAGAGAGGATTTCTTTTCAAGACTTTCATATTTACACTCTCTTAACCCTCCTTCTCCCCACTTCATGTCCCAGACTAATTTTATGGATTGGCTAGAGAATGGGCAAAATCCTCAAAGCCAGTGCTGGAGGCGCTGGCCCTTAATCACTCCCAAGCATGAGCAGGGAGAAGGAAAGGGTTGAGCTGTGCTGTCTGCCTGCATTCCCACACACAAATTCCCAGAGAGACCCTGGAAGCCTGGGCAGCTCCCAGCCTCAGCAAGGACCAGAGTGGCTCCAAACATGCCACCCATGGCCATCAGCACCAGAGGCTGAACAAGGTCTGGCCCTCCGTGGAGCTCGATGGCTGCAGTGCCACATCTGCTCCGTAGAAGAGTTTGATCATATTTTGTGGCTTTTGTGTTTTCCTCTTTCCCACTTCATGTGGTTGTGTGAGGCAATGACAGCTGAAGCAGACATCCCAACATCTCCACCCTGTACCACCCCCTGAGACAAGCCCACTGCGTTTCCCCAGGCCACCTCTGAGCCAGCCACAGATACCCCAGGGACAAGGCAAAGGGTCTCCCTGCCCAGAGGAGCCCACCAACAGAGTCTGTACTAACTCCTGTAGCTAACCTGCATCTCAGTTGATTTTATTAAACAGGAAAGGGCTACAAGAGAAAAAAATCCTCTCCAGGTCTTCCTCCTTGTCCCAATCCTTCACCTGCACATCACCACCTTCCCTGCCTCTCTGCTGCAGATGTCACTGAGCACAAAGTCTGTGTCTCT
>NW_010264953.1:0-575 GCF_000690775.1 Eurypyga helias | reverse complement strand
AAAGAGTGGAGGTTATCTCAAGTGTACATGCACTTGAGTTTTATGCCACTGTATGCAGGGCAATAAGTTAGAACAACCCAAAGGCTGCTCTGGTTTACACACCCCAACACACATTAATTCACTAATAACAACCCTGAGGAGCTCAAGCTGCAGATCAGGCTTGTACCATTAAACCCCTTTCCTTCAGCCATCCATCTGTTTCTCTACTACACTGCCAACAGCATGCAAAACTGATATAAGAGCACCTATGCTAGGCCCCTTGTCAAGCCTTGGTGCCGGGGGAGACTGCAAGATTGCACAGAAAGAATTGGCTTTGTTGGGATGGGAAACCACTCAGCCACCACTGCAGATAGTGAAAGCAAGTGAAAGCAAACTGTGGCCTGCACTCTGCTGCCAGAGGAATGGAGAAAAAGGCATTAGCAATGTCTGACGAAGTTGGCAAAGGCGTGAAATGCGAGGCCGGGGTAGGTCCTGGGAGCCCTGCTGCTGATTTTCTGTTCTTGGATGACTCATCAATCCTGCATGTTCCTGGTGAAATCGGCCAATCTCAGCAAGCGCAGGACCTACCCCGGCCT
>NW_010264952.1:35869-87614 GCF_000690775.1 Eurypyga helias | reverse complement strand
ATTCTATGATTCTATGAAATATGTAACAGCATGATCCCGGAAATCGAAAAATGGTTTTTCGCGTCTATAGACTGATGGGGATGCCCTGTAGTGCCTGCACTGTGTTGGCTGAGTGTCTTCTCTCTGGCCATCTGGAACTAGGAAAAGCAGCACAGAGTGTGTGTGAAGGCAGATGATAACAGCTGAAACTGGAAAAGAGAAGCAGAGAAAGGCAGAGGAAGCTGTTTGTGCTGCCAGGATCTATTCTGCTAGATACAAGGGTTTCACTTATTTAGCAATAACTGTCAGAGACTGGGAAAAAAAAAAACAAACTAGAAATGAGCCTCAAAATGATTAAGTTGGACCTATGAGAAATACTGAGTTGATACTGATCTTTTAAAAGACTTGAAATTGTGATTTTCTTCCTTATTTTCCCCTTTTATTTTTCATTCCAAGTCCCTTTGCTCCTCATTGTCACCCAATGTCACATACATTTTATGACATGTGAGGCTGCATTTTCTTTTCAGCTTTTTTACAATCATCTGTTGCCCGTGTCTCATTTCTCTTCTAGTCACTCTGGGTGCAAATTGTCTGACGCAATTTTAGCCATTTGAGAGTTAGCGACTTACTCGAGCTGGTCTTCTGGGCTCATTTTACAGCGAGCAGAGAGAGACCCAGCTGGCAGTTTATCCCATGCTCTCTAGGAAGGGGCAAAAGGCTTAGGTTAGCTTTCACTAGACATCTAACTAAGACAGCGAAGAAAGAGGGTGACAAGTCCTGTCATCTGTTTCTGTCCAATAACTGCATAGTACTGGACTTAAGAGGACAAAAGGAAGAGTAAAACAAAGACAAGCTATAATTTGAAAGAAATAAAAGTGAAGTCAAAATTCTCTACTTGTCAGAAAAGGAGATTTTTTTGAGAAATATTATATTTAGGAAAACACAACACTTCTCACATAAATTCCAAATTTAGGTCAGAAAGGGAATTTTAAGAGAAAAAAAATACACAAATAAGATCTAGTAAAATTATAGAATTATTTCTCTAAAATTTCCCAGGACGTAGTTGATTACTTTATGAAAGGTAAGAGAATGTTTTAGGTAAGAACAACCTCTTAGCAGTTATGAGCAAGTAAGTTGTCAGATGTGTTTTATACACGGCAGATATACACTGTCACAGGCTGTGCTGCTGCAATGACAGCGGGGGAACCCCACATGTGGATCAGAATCACTTTTTAGCTGGAAGCCCAGTGCATTGGCTATAAAAAAACCCAATAAAGTCAAACCAGGTATTAAATTTATCAGAAAATCATCTGAAACTTGAAGAAAATTCCAGTATTTTCTTTTTTTCAAAGAGCAAGTTTGCATAACTTCATGTGATACTGAAGTGCCTCTACCTTCACTTCCCTGTCAGCCCCACACCGCAACGTGACATCTCTTCATTTCTCTCTGTGTCAGTTAAAAGATTAAATGTAGTTTTCCAGCTTATTTTCCTTCCTGAAATTTTTAACTCCTTTTTTACATCTTATTAAACGTCTATCTCTCCACACATGCCTAAATTACTTAATGAAGTTGGGGAAAAAAATTAAAAAAAGACAACACGGAAACATTAGGAAAAAAACCCAGTAATTCAGAAATGATGGCTAATGAATAAATGTTACTAAAGCTATGTGCATTTTGATGCCATGGGGATTCTCTGCTACCTAAAACCTGTCCAGTAACTTTGCCCCTTCCAAGGGCCTAGCTCCATCATCTCTTTGCACAGATGTTTGTGTGTGCCATTGCAGGGAGCTGAAAACCCAGTTTTTCTTGGTGCATCCTGTTTTAGGGTGCTGCCATGGCCATGAGATATGAACTGCAGGTGGTTTGATAAGGGTGTTCAACCCAGGGTTTCAGGCCATGCACCTCTGTGCTTTGTCCTACACAGATCTCACCTGCAATAATGCCCAAAATCAGAGCCTGTGACAAGGCAAATTCTGCAGATGGGGAAACAGAGGCACTCAGTGGCCAAGTGGCCAAAGCCAATGGGGATATTTCCCCTTGTTGTATTGCCCTGACATCAGGGTTTGCTAGAACTGGCAGGCAAACAGTAATTCTGATTCCTGGGCCATGCTTCCATGATCCTTTCTCCCGCAAACAATTCCCTTGGCACTGATGCCAGAGTTCAGGATCACGTTCTGGTGATCAGCAGATCCAGACAGCAGTTTGGTGAAGCATGCTGGATGCTTCATGACTTCCTTGGTATCCCCAGCTGCCTCCAGCCACTTTCTCCCTCCCTGCTATCTACCCCTGGGTCTTTTTCCTCACCTCTAAGCTGGTAAATCAATGTCTTTCTGTTTCCAAGTGCCTTTGTGCTAAATCCATTGGCGTTCATAAACACGCAATGGCAACTATAAAAGTGAAAAAAAAGAAGAATATATGTTAATATATTCTGTGATCATAAACCAGAAAAGGGAGAAAAGAAAACAGTGATCTTATCTTTCTAGAAAGAATAATTTAAGAAACATCACCAAACATGTCTATATGACATGGCAAATGACTTTATTTCAGGTCTTAACCTCCGTATAGACCCGCTCATAAATGAGGTGTTTTTTCAACCTTATGTACTTCCCAAGCTGCAAATAATCTGCAACATCAATGACCCCAGTCTCATTTATTTGCACCAATGTGACTTTATTTTTCAAATAAAAAGCACCCTGCCACACATTTTGCCTACAGCTGGAATAACATGCACATTCTTAGCTGTTAAATTTACCCAAGGGGTGCAGTTTAAGGTAAAACAGAATTAGCCTGGAGCACGTGTCTGAGCACGACAGAACCCCTCAAAATGAAAATAAAAAATACCCTCTCTGTCGTCCATTACAACGTGTCACCAGTTGAGCCTAGTCTCCAAGCATTATAGATGAAAAGAACAGCCCGGTTTGATTTTTTTTTACTCCCAGGTTGGTTCTTTAGCTCAGTGCACAGATATTACTCTGTAAAATAACTCCTGTGTAATTTGAACTATACTACAAGATTAATCCTTTTTTTTTTTTTCTTTTTTTTTTAGAAGACAACCTGATGGAAAGAGCTGCAGTTAGCAGGTGGGCTTGTGGCAAAGAAAAGAGAGCAAGGATCAATTATAGCCTTGAACATGGCTGCTCAACTATGTATCAGATAACCACCAATTCCCTTAAAACCTGTCACTACCCAGCAGTTGCTATGCAAGGCTGAGTGTGAGGCTGCTTAGTTCATGTTCGTAATCAGGTCAGGTGGGTGATGCCTTTTAAGGAGAAGCAGCAGGAGGAATGCACTGGGACCCAGGATGGAACAACCCTGTCAGTTTTGCCAGAATAAAATGTACCTGATGGCCCGGGACCTGTAGTTTTGTCTGCAGTGGGTTTTTGCAAGGGGATCAATGAGAAGCAGAGCCCCATCAATCAGTTTGTGATGGTGCTGAGTAACGTGGCAACAGTCTACAACAGGCAGTATTTTCCTCCTTTAAATTTGCCCTTACACTCTGGCCTGGGTCAAAGCTTTGATGGCAGGGATATTTGGAGAAAAAAAAATGGGTCTGATCTAGGAAGCACTTGCTTTCTCCTGAACTCAGACCCCTTCTGAACATAGAATCATAGAATCCCCAGGTTTTAATTTGAATCGTATGCATCGAATGCATCATATGTTCCCACACATTTCAAAGAAGCAGCAGTGTTTTTTTCTCCTCCTGCCAGCACAGTTGCTTGGGCATTCTCATTTCAATGCAGCTTTTAGAGGAGGGCACAAGAATTGGTGGTTGTTTAATTGGTCAGACAAAATTATCAAAGGTAAATGCTTAAAATTGCTCCTTTATCTCTAGGGCTACATGCAAAGCTCTTTGATGAGAGAAGGAACATGCTGGCTCCTCATCTCACCCCTTTAAATGATGCCCTGAACCTGCTTAAACATCTGTCTGTCTGACCCAGCTGCCACACTTATCAGATCTTCGTGTTCGCCAAGGCAAACCAAAATCACTGCTTTATACCACCTCCTGCTATCTCAGCCGACAGCAGTTTTACCTGCACTGCTGAAACAGACAATGGAAAAGAGACCTGACAGCATGAGCTACAGACCCACCACCATTATCAGGTATGGAAATGGCTCTTGAGCACAAAATGCTCACGGATCAGCTGTGCATGCACAGTCTTTCCAACACACCTGGGCTCATCCAACTTCTCGTGATATGCATTTTCCAGGATTGCCCAGGACATTTCACTGAGCTATCAAAAATTGTTGATCAGCAGTCAAAGAAGTGCAAGGGTAGATGGTCTTGGAGGCGAGGAGGCACATCCTTGGCAATATGAGGTCTGCTCTGTGTGGGTCAGGAGCACTAAACCTGGTGTGACTACCAGCTGTATCTCCTCTGTGGTACTGCAGAGCTTGTAGGAAAATGAAGAGAAAGCAGCAGGTAGTTGAATGAATGAAGTTCAGCAACAGGTGAAGGAAGGAATGGGCAATGGGACACATCCCTGCCCAGGTGATCACAGATGAAGCTGTCCCACAGCTGGGTGATTTTCAAGTGCACCGCAGACCAAAGCTGATTCATTTCTGTTGTATATCAAATCTTTTTAAATCATGAAACAAGACCATAAAGGAGACAAAGCCCTGCTTTGCAGTCATAAAGAACCAAGGCAAAACAAATACCACAAAATAAATGCCAAGAGACCAGTAAATTCTTAATTGTCAAGAAATTAAACTATGTTTTCAGAAGGGACTAGAAACCCTGAGCTAATGGGAGCTCAGGGACTCGTGGTTGCCACAGTCAGGGTCTGCTCCCAGCTGTCCTCTTCATGTTCCCCATCTGAGAAATGCCTCTGCTGCAGAGGCTGAGCAGGACGACTGTCTGCCTCAGCCATCACATTTTTAACTCCACATAAGTCAAGACCTGTAGGTTCTCCTTTTGAAGACAGGGTGTAGGTCCTTACATCCCTTAGTTGTGTATAAAACTACTTACCAAGAACCAGACATGGAGTTACAGGGCAGTGACTCACAATTGCCTGTTATTTACTAAATATTTTTATGGTATACTAAGCACTTATTATGCTCTTCAGTGCCCTCCAAGGGGAATTATTGCAAACACATTTTGGGAAATGGTGTCTGTCCCAAAGCCCTTATAGTCTGGACAGACAAGACAGACAAAGTGTGGAAGGATAAACAGTGGGGCAGATAAGTGATTTGCCCAAGGTCACAGCATTAAAAGTGGGACTGGCTCTCCTGATGCCCATTCCCTGTCTGTCCACTCAGTTCTGTTGTTCTGTTATTCTTGGATATGGAAAAAGTTAAATGAAAAATATGGTAGAACAGTATATTACCAGTGAATGGTAAGAGCATTACCTGATACACGTTTCCATGAGTAGTTATTACAAAGGAACTAATCCTCAGGGTTCTCTGCACCATGAAAACATGTTGGTTTTCTTTAATAATATTTTATTTTCTCTCTTCTGCCAGTGAGAAATGGTAGTTTACCTGCACAGAATCGTATATCCATTGCAAATGTGCTTGATGTGGATCCTATTGCTGTCCAATAGGTACAAGTGATATATCCACGTTATTCCATCTCATCTGTGGCAGAACAGAGGCTGGTGACGTGGGGATGTCCTCTAACAGCTGAGCAGAGGATGAAGAGCGAGTCCCCTGGCTGCTCTCCCAGCCACCAGCCTTGCAACCCTACCCTTAGTTCAGCCGGAGGCTGGTTTTGGAGTGACCACTCGTGCTATCCTGTGAGCTTGGGGTGGTCCACATGCTGGTTGTGTCCCTGTCCCTGCTCTCATGTTGCAGAGCTGGCATTCGGATGCTTCCAGTTTTACTGATGTGTGCACAGAGCACCCTGAGACCTGCGGACAGAAAGGGAAGTTGAGGGGATTATATCTCCTGCCTGGAAACCTCAGAAGAAGCACTGGAAAAGCTGGAGCTGTAACCTAGATGTTAACACCTGCCTCTGAGAGCTCTCTTCTTCATCTGTAATTGGAATATTTGTCCTTGAAGCAGTGCAGCTATGCTCCTGAAGAAGAGCAGCAATGAGAATATCTGAGAGCACTGTAAGAGCCAGTGAGCTCCAGGAAAAAAAATGTGTGTATCTTAGGCTTTTGTGGTTCCTGTGACGTCTTGCTAGATGCTGGAAAGGTAGTCAAGTTTTAAGAATAGCACAAGACCCAGACACAAATTAGTAAGGATTCAAGCCCTTTGCAAACCACTTTCATTTAATAGCATTTCTTCCTATAGACAGGCAGCACAGAGAGGGGGCACTGAGGGCTCACAGGAATATTCTAGCCACATGAACACTTCCTATGGCATTTACTCCTGATTTCCTAAACCCACAAATGGGTGTGGATGGGGAGAGGGGAGGGGAGTTCTTGTGGGAAAGGTGGAAGCAGAGCACCTTCGCCTGGTGATGATGAGCAACCAGATCTGTGAAAGGTTTCTCATCCTTTTGACTGATATTTGTGTGGACACAACTATGTGTGCATGCAGCAGACTGTGAGGTTACAATGGGGTATAGAAGAGCCATCAACCTTCAGACGAGCTGCTCCTGGCTGGGGAGGCCATGGGCAGGGAAGGGTGTCTCTCCTGAGGGACTGGAGACACACTGTATAAGGGTAGGACCTCTACCTGCGTAGCAGGTGGGTTTGGCCAAAGGGAAGACGTGGATCTTGAGGCTTTTCTAGATCAAGGGGAGATGAGCTGAATCTCTCCAGTCAGTGCAGCAGTGGGGATTGCATAAGCAAAAAGGCAAATCCCTCAACTGTTTTGCCCTCTGCAACAATGTCTTGAACCTACAACACCAAAAGTTGGCCATGCCTAAGGTGAATAGAGAAATGGCAATGATGTCCTTTGGTGCAGACCACAGTGGATGTCCCAAACAGGTGTGGGATGTCTCAGCAGAGATGCATTTACAGAAACAGGGCTAAACCCATCATAGATATTCAGCTGAGCTCCAGAAAAGGTTGGGACCTGAGCACCGGGTGAATCCCTCTCTGTCCCTGGGAGATGAGCTCCTTCAGGAGACAGCAGGAGCAGGAGCAATGTGAGCAGCAGAGGAGCGGGCACGAGCAGACCTTCCCTGGCTTGCAACCCTTGGCGGCAAGAAACCATCCAAGCCGATGGCCCCGCCGCTGCCGCCAGCCGCATGCCAGTGAGCCTGCCCAGCCTTGCAGCCGTTTTATCAATTTAATTAAGCTCTGCAAACCAGGAGCTGTTAGGACAGGATTCATGCCTCTGGTATTCACTCTTGGCTCCAGTGGGGACACGCTCTCCAGGGCTTTCAGGTGCCGGGGAGGAGCCCTGCACTCCATGGTGCTGGTGGGGCACTGGCGCGTGCCGGCAGCTCCGCCAACATCCCAGTGCCTGATTCCTGCAGGGTTACTCAGCCGACTGGAGTGCATGGGGCAGGAGGAATAGGCTCCCTCAGGGCACAGGTTTGGCTGCTCTGAGTGAGGTCCAAACAATGCCAGTAACAATCCCACATGCTGCTGTGGGGTGATGTGATGGCCAAGGGTCGGCTGCAGGGTCCCTCGGCGAGGCAGGGCCATGGGCTGCTTCTGCTTGGCTCACAGCAATGGCTGCGATGCCTGGGCTCTACCCCAGCTGCACACTGAGCTGGGCAAAAGGGCAGGCTTTTCTAAATGGGCACGGCACCATGCAAAGCTGTTGAATGTCCCCCTCCAAAGAGTTAATGTGAGGTTGCCTTGGTCCAGCCTGGTGTGATGCTGTAGCACTTCCCATAGGGTTCCCAGCCAGCAAGCCCCAGCCCGGTAGGGAGGCAGCGTGCCCAGGCTTGACATGCCAGAGCAACTTTGCAGCCTCTTTCACGGGGGCCATCCCTTCCCTCCCGTGCCGGCCCATGCCGCCTGCCCACGCTGTCTCGAGCTCTTCCTGCAAGCACCAGCGATGGTGCCAAACAGAGGGTGCAATCTCCTGGGGGCTCCAGGAAGGTGCGTGGTACATCCTCGAGGAGGCTCGGAGGTATGTGCCCAAGGGCAGCCTTCCTGGTGGACATCTTGGCAGGCTGTAGCTCCAAGCTGGCTCTCCTCCATCCCAGGATGACATGGAGTCACCTGGTTAGTAGCCAGAGCAGCCACTTCAGCACTGGTCCTGGGTTTGAATGGGAAGGGATCCTGTTCTGTGTTACACCCTCCAGGAGCTCTTCAGGGGCATATTTCTTTCTATAGGAGAAAGCACAAGGATTTTGCTTTGTATCTGTTTTTGAAAACAAAAGTTCTCAGTGCAAACATCTTAGACCTAATAGCCTGACTAAACTTTGAATTCACATGGTCTTATGAACATCCACGGAAACTTCAGGCATTAATCACATGCAATTCTCCCTTTACTTCTTCAGAGGCAGCAGTTGACGAGCTACAGCGATGCAACATGTGCTCCTGCAAGGAAGGAGAAAGGCATGCCTGCGGGGTGGGCTCCAAGCTCTCACCATCCAGATGCAGGAGGAAATTTGGAGTAGCATTTCTAACTGAAGTTGGTGGAGCTGCTCCAGCTCTGTGCCACTGTAACCGTGATCACACTTTAGCCTAACACATTTCCAAGCAGCCTCAACAGCAATGCTGCAGTGCACCTTGGCACCGGGGGAGGATCGTGCATGGCAGGTGTGCCTTCTTCCCTCCGGAGCCATCTTCATCTCTCTGCAGCTGAGGGTCTGTTTAGCTTCCCAGGGTTTTCAAGGCATTTTGTTTGATTTTTATTACCGATGAAGGATTTATATTGTGCTTAATATGGTGATTTGACTTTTAATTGTTTTCACTTCTAGGAAATTACTTTGTACTTGTATTGTTGTTTAAAAGTCAAAACCAGTTTCTTTACCATTGTGTTTCCTCCCTTCCTCAAAATAAATGTCATTTATAGGATACCAGTGTCTGCACCCAAAGATTTAATTGCTTGTGGAAACTTGTCTGTCTGTGTGTGTGTCAGCTGTTTTATACCAGAATCAGAAGTGTATTTAAAGAAAAAAAGAAGATAAAAGGAAATGGAGTGTAATAAACAGTATAGCTGAAGGGTTTTGAGCAGTATCTCCATATCAAGAAAAGTTACATCACCTGTGAAAACATCAGATATACTCTTACAGCTCTGCAGTCATTATCTTTATTAGCAGTGTTGTTATTACCGCTGGAACAAGAGTGAGCTCAGGGCCACGGAAGCAGGAGGGCTCAGGGCCACATCCTGCAACACACACGATGGTGGCCTGACCTAGACCAGCCAGCTATAAACAAACTCATACAGAAGAGGTGAAGAATCATTTTTGTTAGCTGCATTTTTGGAAGAACTGGGATTTTTGGAAAGGAGCATCGTAGAAAATCCTTTTGTTGTTTCTTTCACACATTGTGCCCAGCCTCTTCTTGCTGCTACCAATGTCGTGGTGACAGGGCTCAGCCTGGCACTGCTCTGCTCTGCCTCTGGGATGTGTGTCAGGAGGGCAAATCCTGGCCATTCTCCTCAGAAATGACCCAAACCCTGTGCAGCAAATGGCATAAGAAATTGGGCAGGTGCTTAAAAAAGAGGGCAGTTTATTTATAAAGCTCTGCCCTAAACAGAAGCTCCCTGTATCCCCGCAGAAGTCTGCCTGCTAGCCCACCGGAGAGGCACATGCTGAGCTCACCCTCACCTTCAGTCACCAGCAGCTCCCCAAAATACCGTACAATCTTCCTGCTCTTCGAGGCACCATGAAAAACTTAAGTGCTTGGTTTAAAGGAGTTGCTTCAGTCCCATCTGTGGCAGAGGATAGAGGTGGATACCTCCTGGAGTTTTTCCTATCCTAAGTGGAATATTGAGAGAAAAGGGCTGTTTCTTTTCATAAGCTCCTAGCTTACCCCATTGGCAATAAATGAAGACCAGTCTGACTCAACATGTTCCCCTTAAAATGGACTGCTACAGGCGGGTTGGCAGAATTAAATCTGACCAAAGGTGGATATTTTGGTAAACAAATTATATTAACCAAAAAAAAAAAAAAAAAGCTAAACCCCTTTCCTAGGAAGCCACCCACTTTTTGCATGCCAGCTGCTCTGCTGCCTGGAAGCTTTCCAGACAAAGTGCAAAAAAGTTTCTGGATGGGCTGCAAATTAATTCAGCAGCAGTTCATTTGTTTCCCTTAGCTGCATGTACCAATTGCAAATAAGGTTAACAGATTATATTTGCTACTTGGAATAGTTTATAAAACACTACAGGAATTATTTATAGCTTGCCTTCTCTGCATGCATGGAGATTTGATTAGAGGTTGAAGAAATCAAGCTCTCTAGCAAAAGTTAAAACCCCCTCTTGTGAAAGTTTCATAAATTACCAGCAAGAGACAGCCAGGTACAGACTTATACCATGCCAGCTGGTATCCTGGAAGACGCGTTTGCCACTTCATCAGAGAGAGGAATCACACCAGTTTTCACAAGGAAACAAGAAAACAGAGGATTTGATGTTCATATTGTTCTGCATGGGGTGGGTCTTCTGCTGATCCGTGGTGCTGGAGCTCCATAGCAATCAGCAGTGTCACCCCAATCTGCCCCCAGCTGGGGATCCAGATTACAAAAAATAAGTGCAATTAATTTAAACAATAGCATTTTACAAATAAGCCTCCAGATAAAATCCCTGCGCTCCTCAGTATGCACTGTTTCATTTTTAGATAGTACAAACATCCCATTTACAGGCCAATTAGGATATTAACATGCATACATATCCATAAGTGTGTGTGTGGACATGGATACAATTCTATGGCTAACCCATTGACAGGAGTATCATTGACCCAGACTGAACTACAGGCTCCATCAACTCATCCTCAGAAATGTCTCTTCTCCAGATCAATCATCTCCTCTTAAAGCACATCTAACCCCTCAGGCTTCATGGCTATGGGATAGTGCTGAAAATATGGGATAGAGGGACAGAGAAGTGTTGGATTGGATCACTCCAACTTAGCAGCTGGTAACATAAGTATGGAAAAGTCCTTCTGCATGTACAGTTGCCTATTTTTCATTTCAAATTGGGATGGACCACTTATGTGCTGAAATGGTCTTGGGGTGTACCTACAGCACCATAAGAAATTTAAAAATCAGCCTTTCTTCAACCTCAGAAAGATGACAGTTGATGCCTCCAAAAACTGTGGATCAAGCTCTGTGCTGAAGAACCTCTTTGGAAAGAAAACAAAACAGAAGTGCCTGTGCTAGCAAGGCCGTGATTTTTTCCACAGTATCTACCAGCACTAGTGATGCTGCTGACAATTTAGCTCTGGTCCTACAAGAAGGACTTGCAGAGGTCCAGAGCTATTGAAGGTAAACCTGGGTTGCTTTTCTCATCCATCATCCCTGTGAACAACGGTGACCCACCTCTCCAGGAAAAGCTTGCAGGTGACAGGTGAGGTGACCTGCAGATAATGGTCTGGAGACAGTTGCAGACATTTCCAAAGGCATAAGCATCATCTAGCAGTGAGCTCTGCGCAGTGAGCAGCAAGCGCAAGGCATCCAGCGTATGTAAGTGCCAGGAAGTCCCTGGCATTTGAAGAATTTATGTACTTGTTCACGTGAACATGGAGTCCCAGGGAGCCTGGACACCCAGAAACAAGTCAGGCACTGTGGGTGTTTGCGGACCAGCCATATCACCATGCTGACCATGTCAGAGTCTAACACCACTTGGTTTGAACTGAGGTTCTCTTCAGCTTGCACACAGAATCATAGCTCCTCTTTTCCTTGAGTCCTCTTTAGATTTGAACCACGTTGAGTAATTGGAGGGATCAAGTGGGAGTTGGATACATGGCTCTTGACTTCTTTTAAAGCCAGGCAAAACAACACTTACTACCTTGCCTACCTTCAGGGAGCTCCTGTCCAACAGGAGGGATCTAATGACCTGCTCCATATGAAGCCCTTCAGATACTGTTTTGGCTTCAGAGTGAATGGAAATTCTGTGCATGTACCTTGTGCTGTTGAAGGGCTTGGCATGAGTACAGGGGTGGGAGGTACAGAGGGCTCCTCTGGCTCGCTGAGGGATCAATAGCAAATGACAGCAGCACCTTGCCACAAAAAGGGTGGAAGATAAATGTCTTGCTAGTTTCCATTCAGGATTTGCTGCCATAATACAAGGTCTGCCTCAGACACTGCAGGTCCCTCAGTGTGGGCCAGAAGTGAGACCCCAAATAATTTTGAAAAAGCAATTTTGTTTTCCACCCCAAATTCCAAGACTCTTAATTCCTTCCAAGGCATCTTCTCACACCCTGAACCCTCTGCCTGTCCCAATACTCTACCGCTCAACCACCCCCTCTTTGGGCACCATCCTTGCTCCTGGGGTGCGTGAAGAGGAGGTGGAGACCCTGCCCTCCCTGGAGCAGGTGGATGTGCCCCATGGCCATCCACGCCTGGGCTGCCAAGGGTGCACCACTGAACACTGGTGTGGAGGCATTGAGGCAGAGGGGTGGAGGGCAAAGAAATTCCATGGGCTGCATCTTCTCCATTTAAAATATTATATTCCTCCTTCCCTTTTCTGCCCAAGGCCACTGTCTTACAGAATTTGTTGAAGTCTTGGTCTCAGTGGTGGCAGAGATGAGATGAGCCAGGGCATCCAGTTTGTGTCAGCTTCCCCTCACCAAGGCTGTTATCCTGCTGTTTCTCCCCTATTTGTTGAGGTGCAGACACCTCTTCTCCTATCCTGTCACGTTCACTGGTGATCTGAAGTCACCACAGCTCTTGCAGGCTTTAGAGTTGAGCCCAGGCCACAGTGCTCAGCACTGAAACAGGAAACAAATCAAATGAGGACTCTGACCAAATGCAGCGTTAACTGGCGGTGGGCAGCAGCAGGTTTCCAAAAGAAGCCTTGCTTGGTGGGAATTGGTGCTAACATGTCCCCTTGAACAGCCTCCTCTTGGTCAGAGCCTGTAGAATTCATGCAGACAGGATGTGATTTCCAGACAAAGACTGCACAACACCCAGATATTGCAGACTGTTGACGGCTTCTAGAAGGGGTTGAAAACATCATCAGCACAGCATAATTATTCGTAAGACGGGCCAATTTTAATGCTCAGAACAATAGTTTTAAACAATGCTTGATGAAAATCAATTTCCAAGTCTGTTGAGAGGCTGATAACATCCCTAGTTACACTGCTAGTCCCGTTGGCGTGCTGATTCTCAAGTAATCATATTAGAGGCAGATGTCGCACAAGAATGTGACTTCACTAACCATTAAGAGACACTGAGCTCCTTTGTCTTCTGAAGCAAGTTTCCATGGGATTATACTGGGCAGAATAATTTAAGATTAAGAAAAAAAAAACAATCCTGAAATCATTTAATGGGATATTTTTCTAATCTTCCTTATATGGATGAATCCAGACTAATGAGGGGCAAGGGGAAACCTCTCCCCAGGGTAACTGGCCATGAAATGCTAGCTAGCATCCAATTTATGTGGGACCAGGACATTTAGTGGTTGTTGGTATCCTTGCAAATCTCCCTCCTAGGTGAAATTGCACTCTCCCATTCTGCCAAAAAGCAGTAGTCATTTTTGGTTTCAAGGGGACTTTCTTTTCGTATATGAGAATACACAGATATTCTCATCACTTTAGAGAGGCTTTTAAAACCCAGGTGCAGAGCTTTGGCATCAGCAACCTCCCCAGAGCACTTTATAGCACATAAATCTTGCTCCTGGTTAATCAAAGAGTGCTGGAGCGAGCCAAGGAACCATGAGAACATAAACTGCTCTCCCTCCACACACAAACCCTCTCTGACCTTCCCAGAGATTGCTGCTGCTTCTTCAGAGGCAGACTGAGGGGGTTTACTGCTTTAAGTGTGACTTTAACAGTGGTAAGGATGCTGACTTTGTTGGACATGGGCATTTGCTGTGCAAAGTTTTTCTTTCTCCTTTTTTCTTTTTTTTCCAGAACTGTCCTTGGTGGACCAGCTTCTCTTCTGCCTTCAGCCTAGTCTGGAACAGGTCCTTCGACTCTCACCTTTGCTTTAACCCCACCTGAGCCCCCAGCAGGGCTGGAACTGTTTGCAGTTGTGGTTGGGAACAATCTCACCATTTCTCCCAGCCAAAGACTGGGCATACAGTTGCCTTCCTGATACTGAGGCAGAGCAAAATGTAAGGTGCTGTAAATGGGGTAACATGACGACCCTTCTGCTGTGGGTGTTTTGGTCCTCTGTGCTCAGGATTGTCTTACTACAGGACAACTCAGGAAAACATTATCAACAACTTCTGTTGATGAAGTGCTTTGAGAGGGTGGGAGAGGAGGTACCACCGGGATCATTCTTTTCCCACCAAAGGTATCTTGGAGCAACACCTTCTTTTGCCCAAAGTTAACACTGCAGGCATCAGATTGGTTTACAACCAGTGATGCACATATTCAAGCTGAGCCATGTAGAGCCAGAGGAGAACCCGTTAGGAAATCAGGATTAGCACTTGAAACAGGAACTGCATTTAGAAGTTTGTCCAAACTCCTGTTTAACTGAAGTCCTTACTTTAATCTCTAATGGCATCTTGTTTTGTCTTAATGAAGTTATGCAAAAAGTTCTTCACTGAAAAGGCCAACACAGATTTTCCTTCTTCAAGTTGAGATGAAAAGGACTGCCTGCAGCCTGAAAATTTCTTTCCTTAAGGAAATGGGAAGCAAGGAACTTACTTATATTAATGCTTCATATCAAGCATCTTTGAATTTCAAAGGGTAAAAATTAGCCCCAAACCTGCTGCTGTGTCTAGGTTTTCATAAGCTTTTTCCCACTCTGCTGGCTCTGAGGTCAGTCTGTTGCGCTTCTGCTCCAGTCTGTTTTAATCCTGGTCTCTTAGTCCTGATTTCTGTGCTCAAGACACGGAAGCCACACCCCAGTGTATGCTACTCCCAGGCATTAACAAGCTTGCGCTAAATAAACACACAAAGATACTTCTGCATCTGGTTTTATTGGCAGCAGAAAGAGACATTATATGTCTCTGGAAATCTGATAAAGCACTGACATATAAATCCTGGATTGCAAACATTGCCAGTTTAAATCCACTGGACTGAATTAGCTGCAATGCTTAAGGCTGAGAAGAAGATTTTTCACTTTTTCTAAGCACTGTAAACCAGACAATTTTAAAATAAGTATTTGGCAATATGTACAACTTTCTACCAGGAGATGATAACCCCTCAAATTCAGTTTCTGCAGTCTGAAACTACGCTACTATAGGGTAAAGACTTTTCATTTGTTCTGCCTTATTTGTGGATCATTGCACAAACCTGTCTTGCTTCCATGAATATTTAAAAAAGCTGGATGATTGCATGGTAAAGGCCTGGGCTGGTGCCTGAGTATTGTGCAGTCTATACCATACTCTGCCACAAACTTCCTGACCTTTATAAGTGCCTGTTTTTCTCCCATTTCTCAATTTCCCATCATTGCACTGTGCATTTCCTTTCTTCTATACTTTGCCTCTAAATTCCTTGAACTCAGAAATACCCCTCTATATTATGCATCTCTATGCAGATCTTGTTTAAGGTTTCAGATGCTAGAAGCAATATGATTAAATTAAGAAAAAAAATTCTACTGTTGGTTTTGTTGCTACAATATTTGAGATTATTTGAGCATAATATATATATCTTTGTTTAACCTGTGTTTGCAAAAGTTGTTCAACTAGCATCAGATACAGAGAAAATAGTCAGTTCCGTGAACTGGTGTTTGCATGCAGGCAGGAGACGCAGCTGAGATGAGGGAAGAACAGCAACACCCTTGAATCACTTGCAAGTGAGACTTAATACTTGGAACAGGAGAACTTTTCTATAGGAGAGGCCTGCCAGACCTTGTCTCTGCTTTTAGCCGTGTACCCCTTCCCAGCAGTGGACTGAAATGTCCCCAGTGCTGTATTCAGGAGCCTTGAAACATGCCGATCTCCCCATGCCCCAGCAGCAGTGTGAGCATACCCCGTCCCACTGCCATCAAATCCTGCAAGTGATGTTCCTGTCCCCCCCTCCTCCCTTCCCAACCCACTGGCTGTCACCCTTTGAAAGGAGGGGTCAGAAAGGTGTTGTTTCTGGCAGCATTTTTCACTGTATAGCAGAAAAGCAAGGGTGGTTTGGGGAAACCTGGAGTGGGGGTGGGGTTGAAAGATGAGTTTACAGAAGAGCAAGTGGCAGAGTTGGTATTGTACGGTAAAAGTTGGAAGGAAACTCAGTCAGTAGAGCACTAAGGATGGGGCAGATCAAGAGTTTGTCAAGAATGGTGGAGGAAGATGGAAAAAGAGTGGACTGGGAGTAACACCAGGGAGTTTAACTTTGGCTATTGCTGATAATGAGTCCTCATGAAGAAAAACATGAGCAACCAGGACATGAGAATTTTCCTCAGACTGCAAGACTTTCTTGGCCTGTACAACCCAGAAGCATCTGGCTGTTTTTAACAAGGAAGCAAAGTTTGCATCTATCTAGAATTTAGTCTCTCCTCCTGTAGTCCCTGTCCCTGCCTTTTTTAAGAGGTGCAAGTGTGAGACTTCTGGCAAGAAACTTCCCTCTCTGCTACCAAAACAGAGCAGCCACCTTTCTCAGCAGACAGGGCAGCCTAGTGCGGCAGTGATGGAGAAAGCCATTGCTGAAATACTCAACTCGGCGTGTTTAAAGAGGCTTCATCAAACAAAATCAGAAAGAAGAATCTGCAAGGGATAATGTTTTTATTTAAGCAACAAAATTTGCATTATTGGTGGTGTAGCCATTCACAGTGCATGTATATGGGCTACATTTGAGGAATGCATTATCTATACATTAAAAAGTTGGAGTGTTATGGAAAAAGAGTATCTACAGATAACATTGACACAAGCAAAGCTGTGAGTACTTAACCACTTATCTTTGCTTAAGTGTCCTCTTAGAAACACACATTTTCATATGCAGCTTAATTTACAGAGCTTAGGTATGAATGAAATGTGCCCCCAGCTCTTCCATTTGATTATTTCAGATACTGGACTAGATTATTTTCTTAGATCTTTAGTTGAAGTGGACGTGTGTCTCTGTCAAATCTTCTGAAGAAATGTTGCTAGTGCTCTTGCCCATGTTTTGCTATAATTAAGTAGTTTCTATGTTGTGCCCTGATGAAAGCATAAGATTTGTCCTTTGGGGTCTATGTTGCATTTGTTTTTTCTAAATGGGCCTTTGTAGTTAAATCCTAGGGATGTTTGCAGAGCAACAGTACATAGCTAAGCTTTGTTAAGTAAGAAAATGTGTACGATATGTGCACATAACAAGAATTTGAGGGCAAAATTCTTCTGTGTGAGCCACACAATGGGGGCAGAAGATGTGCTGAAGATGTACTGTGGCCAGCTTCTTGGGTGCAATTAGATGATAAGTTCACTTTGATGGTAAAGCCAGCTTCAGATGTGCCAGTGAAATAGAAACATTCCAAACACTGTCTTTAATAATTTAATGTTCCACTAAAATATGTGTGTCCTTCAAAGATGTATTCTTGTTAAAACAGCTTAATCAGTGGCAGGTATTATGACAAGGTATAACGCAGATCTTCCATGTGCTCTGTGGCTCAGAGGAGAGTTTTGCTGAGCTGGATCAGCCTAGGGGCACGGGATGCCCAGAAGAGAAAGATGAAAATAGCTGCATTGTGTCATTGTCATCCTAGAGTTTGGTGGATTTGACACTTTACACCAGCACCACTTGAGAATCAGGGTGTGTTACTGGAGCTGAGTGTTAAGTACATGATCCTGAGCAGCATAAATGTCACAGGAATAAGGCTGTTTTGGGAACCGGTGTTTTTTCATAGATGAGTCTCCTGCCTTTGTTTACAGACACGATTAAAGTCCATGTACTGGTACGTTCAAGTGCTATCTTTTTCTCCTCTCTCCTTCCCTTTTCTTCAGCTCAGAACATAGCACAGGTTATTCTAAGTTTTCAGGAAATGGCAGCAATATTAATCACAATTAATCAGGATTTCTAACAAAGGCCTTGCTATTTTGAATATTTATATTGTCATGGCATTAGGAATGTCAGAATTGCCATAGTTTTGCTGATAGTGACACATTCTGACTCTTCCCGCCCAGCATCTCCAGGATGCAGCTCCAATGAGAGTGAACGGTGCTGTTTCTTCTGAAGTGCTGCCCCTGTTCTCCAGATGGGAGGCAGAGGCACAGAGACATGAAATGACTTGGCCGGATCACATGGGATCCCACAGGGAGCCAGGAAAGGAACGCAGGTCTTCTTAATCCTGGCACAGGGAATGAACTTTGTTTCTTAGAAACAAATAATTCGCATACCTGACATGAAAGGATGTATGAAGGTGATGAATGTATGTGTGAATATGTGTGCACGTAGATAATACATACATAATGTGTGTGAGATATATGATATTAGATGTGTAACTCATTCAGACATGGACAGAAAGAGCTATTGTAGTGCTGGCTGAACAAATCTTTGCAAATCAGTTACTGATGAAATTAATAAGCTTTACAATACTCTTAAGGCAAATAAAATGCTTGTGGAACTTTTAGTCCTGGAGCCACAACCTAGAAAATAGGTTATAATGGAAAAATGAGTCTTAACGGAGGGTGAAGGTGCATGAAGAGGGAGTTATCTGCTGTCCATCTCCTCCCCACCACCCCAAGACTATTCTTGTCTTGGACCCCCAGGATTATCCTTTGAGACAGGACCTTTCTTTCACAACTGGTAGTCAGCTTGGGGAGTTTGTCGCTTTAGGAGGCTGTGGAGGCAAGAAGTGCCAGCAGGGTCAAGGGGGCTTAGGCAAATTCATAAACAAAAGGAGCAAGCAGGGATGTGCTCTCTAATCATAGAATCATAGAACCTTTTAGGTTGGAAAAGACCTTTAAGATGATCAAGTCCAACTGTTAATGTCACAAGCTGGAACACAGAAAATTCCAGTTAGATATAAGGCCAAACAATTTTTTACCATGACAGTGGTCAAATATAGCACTAGTCACCCAGAGACACTGTGGGATTTCCCAGCCTTGCAAGGTTGGACTGGACAAGTCCCTGAGCAAGCTGATGTGACTAGCCCTACTTTGAATTGGTCTGAGTGGTCTCCCAAGGTGCCTCCCTGCCTAAATTATTCCTTGGTTCTCTGAATTACCAATTACCCCTTTTACTTCTCTCTCTCCTTCCTCTCCTCCCCCTCTGGCTCGCTTTCTCCATTGCGTGGCTGGTCTTCCAGGAGGATGCATTTGCTCTCCCTTCTTGCCCAGCCACTCTTAGGCTGTGGCCTTCAGGATTCCCATAATAGCCTCAGGTCTCATGTCTTTTAAGGCCAATTTATTTTCTTCCTGGAGATTTTCCAGTCCCAGCTCCTTTAAACAGAAACACTGGTTTCCTCAGGCAGCAGGTCCACTCAGGTCTCACTCCAGTGGAAATCCCTAGGATTTAACTGTTTTTTGCTGGCCCAATCCTGCCACCAAACAGTGGTTTCCATGGTCATAGTACACCAGCTCCCTAACATTCATCATGCTCTTGCACTTTACCTGGCCATGTCCCCACACTGCCAGCCTAGTATGCAAAGCCTGCAAAGATGTGGTAGAAATTTTGGCTGGGCATCAAGTAAGCATTCACCCTAAAAAACCATCAAACAATCTTGGCCCATCCGGCCCATGGGCTAACACTTAAAGTGGAGGATGTACCCATTTTAATTTTTTTTGGTCTCTAGACAGCAAATTACTTGCTCTAGCTGGCTTGTCAATGCTCATTTATGTCGATATGAAGAGGCAGTGACAACGTGAGGTGTATTAACAGGAAAGAAGACACTGAATTTCAAGTGTCCATACTAGAACTGGGAGGCTGTGTTAAAGTTCTGTGCGTCTTCCTGCCCTGAAGTATTTCAAACACTCATGTCTTGTTTGCTGAACACTCTGAGTAACAGATTGATTTCATAAATCACCTAAAGAACAAGACGATCTTTCAGAACAGAGAGGACAATTTTGAGGAAGTTTATTTTTTAAATTACAATATTTATCCGGTTAGTACTTTAGAAAGAAAAAGAAATCTCAGCTGTTGGGCCTGAAAACCACCTGGTAAACATTATGAAAGGCCTATATTCAGTCTTTGACGTTCTATGTTTCTATGTATGTGTGAATGCACATGTGTATGTGCATATGTATATAAAAATCAAACAAAATAAAAGTAGATAGGACCAAATTTCACAAGCCAAGTGAACTGCAAAACTCAAACTTTATTTTAGATAAATGCACATTTGTGAGCCAGTGTAGAGATTTGAAGCTAAACAGGAACAGACTGGATAAGCAATGAAGGAGGGCGAATTTCTCCTTCAGAGGCTGTGCTGGAATGGCTGTGTTGGCAGAGCCCCCAGACGTAGATGTGTATATACAAATGACAGGAGCACCATATCTGATACTGTTACGCCGTGTCTCCTGGTAATATAAGCTGTGTCAGAAAAAGAAATCTTGGAAGGTCCTACTGAATGTTGATGTTCTGCCTCAGGAAGTTTTCTGAAGTTCTTCATTGTTCTGAGCAGGGCTGAAAACCTGAAATTTCAATATTTCCCTTAATATAAGGAAAAACTTTGGGGAAAAACAAACATAAAAACATGGGTTATGGTTGCTTGATTTTAATTCAATCTATTGATGTGATTAATTTTTCTTTTTTATGTTTCCATTTTGCACTCTATTGTATGAAAATTTTCTTAGAGTATGATCCATGCATACTAGAATATCAAAACAGGAAGATGTTTTATCCAAATTACTTTATTCTCAGAAAGGTGGAATAGGGTGTTTCAACAACTTTTCTGCTTGATTTTACGTATCTTCCACATTTTAATGGAACCAATTAGTCTTACTCCCATTGACATTTCTCTGCCTAGCCCAATTTTAAAATAATAAATAATTAGACAGTGAAAGACATACCTGATGGGTAGCAGCTTCATGTAGACAAATCCTGCTTATAAGTTAGGTACAGTTTTTCTCTTGATCAGAGAAGATAACGTACCATTGTAGGAGGTTTCCGAGGGATGCAACAGACTCTCCAACACTTGAATTCTGTAAAGCAAGACCAAATAGTTTTTGAAAGATGTACTTTACATCAGCTAGAAATTATGAGGGCAGCAGCAGGAACTGTGAAGAAAATTTCCATAACCTGCTGACATGATTGCAAAAATCTTTTTGGCCTTCTATTAAGCCATTATTTTCTAATTGAGTTCTGAGTTTGGTAAAAGGGTATGTGAGCAGTGATCTGCCATACTTACTACCCTGTCTGACAAACAGCTTTTTGTTTCAGAAGTGTCCATAGCAGATACAGCACAGCTTGCTTGCATATGCTGTATTTTCCATATACTCAGGTGCACTATTTATACACATCTCTATGGGACCAACTTAATTACCCAAGGACTGATAACTCCAAATTTTGTAAGTGGGGCTACTAAACAGGGCAGGAGTTCAGCAGCTGGTGGCTTCAACTTAAAAGAGGTGTGTGACAGCTCCTGCGGTTCTCACAGGCTGTTCAGGGAAAGTCAGTCCTCACACTTCACACTGGCCTCTCTGCAAGTGATAAACTGGTGCTGCACAGTTGCTCTCTGTCATGAAGGGAACAAAGGAAGTGATTATCATCACTGCTTTCTTCCAAATAATGAAAGCATCCCCTTCATTATCATGGACTCTTCAGTATTTGATCATCTGCCCCTCTTGAGCAAAGTGTCCTCTTTCCAGGGGCACATCACAAGATGCCAAGGGTTTGTCTGGGCTCCAGTTCTGTGCACATGGACAAGTCTCCCCTTGGTAACCTGATTTATGGTGTCTCTGAGCTGAAAAGGTTTGTTGAAAAGCAGTTGTTCAGCAATCCCTCAGACACAGGGAGAATTGGTGGTGCACAGGATTTCCTGTACTCCACTGTGGACCACCACAACTCAGATCAGGAACAAAACAAAACAAAACAAAACAAAACAAAACAAAACAAAACAAAAACAAACAAACAAACAAAAAACCACAAAAACACAACTAATTGAGCCTGGTGTCTTTCCTAACAAAGAGAACGAGAGAAAGAAGACAGATTTCTCTAATTTTAGCCAGTCACATCCACCTTCACCTCTTCCCAGACATTGTTAGCAGTCAGTGATGTTCTGAGCTTTTAAACTGGATCCAGTTGTGGTCCTCCTTCAGGCTGCTGGTGTTTAGTGCACAGACACATGAATGGTTTGGACAGGATTTCCGTGCTGATACTTTATAAGCGAGTCAACTGCTGCACTTGGTGACTTCCTCAACCCTTTCTACAAAGCCCTTCATGATGCTGATCACAGCAGGGAAAAAGAAAAGAAGTCAGAAACTGAGGATAGGGTCCACAGAAGTGACCTCATTCCCCAGAATTAACACATCCCCAAAAATCAGTCTTCTTCCCATTTTTGTACAGAGGATGTACAGCACTGTACCTTGGAGCTCACTTCTGTGAAGAGTTAAACCACTTCTTGTGTTTGCCTTCACTGCTGTCCTGCTTTTTGGACCCTTTCCAGGCACGATATGTCATGACCCAGATGCAGCAATGCCCTTCTGCAATGTGCACTTTGGTTGGAGAGATTTCAGGACACTTTGGAAGAAGATATTTTCCAACACAAGACCTGTGCCGCTGCTCTCACCTCCATGGCAGGCAGAGCCCAGGCCCCTCATCTCGCTCTGTGCCAACAGACCTCCCGGGGCTGCAGCCTGCTTCTGAGTCACTGCCTGCTGCTGGTTCACACCAAGGGATTGCATCTCCAGCAGTCTCCCTGTGTTCCACTTCGCTCCTGTCATAATTTACTAGGGACTGATGTCAGGAGCAAACTGTCACCTGTCACCAGCTCAGCTGCACTGCCGAGGGGGTGCTGGACGGGAGAGGAGTGCAGCCCCACCACTCACTCCCTGCCCCTCTGTGTGGGGAGTGTGCTCCTTGTCCTCTCACTTTCTGCTACTGGGGTTTTCTCCAGCCTTTCAGGAGGAAGGGGCTCCCATTGAAATCTGGGATCAGGAAAGAAATGAGAGGAGGAGAAGAACAACCAGGAAGGAGGAGGAATTAAAAGCGGGCGCAGAGCCGCTGAACAAACAGACCCAGGGCATCCAGGCGTGCTGCACTTGTGTAGTTTCAGCCCCATGGCTGAATACCCTTGGCTTTGGTTGGGTTGGGGGAGAGAGAGAGGGGATAGAGGTTACAGTTTCACAAGAACATACTGTTCTTGAGCAATTTCTGTGCAGGTATAAACATGATTCCCTGCAGCACCCATTGGTACATAAGTCTTCTCTCTCGAACAGGGCTGAATGCATTTGTTTACTGTGTCTGATGCAAGGAAAGCTTCTGACGTGTTTTATTTATGAGGTGTCCTAACATAGTGATACATTTGTGTGCAAGAGCTAGGGAGTGAATTGGTTGCCTCTCCATGTTCCTAGTTAGAAAGGCTGAGGATTGAGTTTATAGACTCAAACTCTAAACTCAATGTTTGGAGAGATGACCTAAAAGTTATACAGACCTTCGCTGCGTAAGATGACCAGTAAAAACAAAGTGACTACTACTGGGTACATTCATAGACCCTGCAGCTTTCTCCAGGGCTTAGCTGCTTCTTTAGCTGCTTCTTTAGCTGCTGCCTATAAGACAGCAAAGGTTGTACATTCATAGACCCTGCAGCTTTCCCCAGGGCTTAGCTGCTTCTTTAGAGATGCCTATAAGACAGCAAAGGTCGTCCAAAACCAGGATGAATGAGTCCAGAAGATCTCAGTCTTTCTGAGCTGCTGGAATTTGCAGCAGATGTAAACCAGAAGAGCAGAAGAACAGTAACAGCAGCATGGACAGAACTAGCTCTGTGCTCACACTGGTGCTTGGGACAGCAGAGCAAGCCTGCCAAGGAGAGGTCTGAGCAAGGTGATGTCTGGACCTATGGCAGACCCAACCATTCCAAGTGATTAAACTTGCTCAGCCTGTCCCTTCCCTTACCAGATGGACATGGGTGGTATGGAGGAGGTGGCAGCTGGCTTGAGTACTGGGGGTTGAGAGCTCACTCTTGAAGGGGGGATGAGAAGGAGAAATTCATCAGAACATAAGAAAGGCTGTACCAATTCAGTCATCACATCCATCTTGCCCAGAAACCTCTCTTGGTCATGATCTACTGGTTGTGGTGCTTGTAAAAAGATAAAAATATAGCAGACGTTTATGTTGCTGGAATATTGTTGGCCTCTGGGACTATAAGGCATTTTTACTTCCCAGGACAGGGCTTGTATCCATGTAGCCTTCAATAGTTTCTGGCATTAACTTCATGAAGATATCTGACCTTTCCAATACCCTGCAGCAAGGATTTCCTGGAACTGCGTGAGGAGAGGACTGATGTTGCACCATTAGAGATGCAGGGAGTCCTTGAGAGAGGGGGTTGGAGGACATTTGTCCTGGCTGGGCAAAGATGATCTTACTAGAGGCTGAAGGGATGGTGGCTGCTTGGTCAAGACGGCTGGAACAGGCAGTGAAATGGCAGCAGGAGGTGAAGAGGTGAAGCGGGTCTGAAGAAGAACCCTGGTACAAAGCAGAAGCCAGTGAGACTGACAGTAACCACAAGGTAAGAAAAACACAGTGCCTGGGTGAAGACTCCAAGAAGAATGAAATTGGATTCATTGCAGACTTGGTCAGGAAATAATGGAAAAGACAAGGAAGAGAGAAACCATCCAGATGGAGAGCTGGGAAGAGAGCAGCTTGGACTGACTGGGACATAGTGCAAGCAAGAACTGGAGACAATGGGATAAACTTCAAAAAAGAGCGTGCAAGGAGCAATGAGCTGCTCAAAAGTGAGTCATTTAAAGGCAGTTTGGGTGCATCTGCCCTGCAGTTACTTCTGCAAATGCAGTGGACTATTAGATTTGCTGGCATGAGCTGTTGTGCACAGGGCAGGTTACTATAGCAGTGTTTACTTTTATGGCAAACAAACTTATCCTGTGCGAGTTACCTTGGGGACAAGCCTCCCTGCTGAGCAATAGTGATGTTACAGCTCAGCTCATATCTGAGTCTTTCCTTAGGCTCTATTCCCAGGAGCATTTTATGGAAAAAGACTTCAATAATCACTTTAGGAAAGAAAAATGTACCTAGAGTCCAAAAGTGTTAGAGCTGGATGGATTTTTTTGTGCACACTAGTCCATTCAACAAACCCAAAAAAAGAATTTTGGAGAAAAGGGTGTTGTTCATGTAAACAGGTGGAATTTACCAAGATTTTTGGCCCAGACAAATATGAACATGTGCTGTGCAGGGATATGGTGTAGGGGAAGGGGTTGAAGATGATGATGAGAAGTTCAAATAAAATTTTGAAATTTTGAATTTTCTTTGTTTTAGCATTTTGTTTGGAAACACCATCTTTTCATTCCATTCTCATTCTCTTTTCATATTCACCTTCTTCCATGTTTTTCTTAAGGGCTTAGGTAACTTGCAAAGAAATGAAGTGCTTTCTTTTCACAAGGTCTAAATGGTCTGGGGTTTCCAAAATTATTTTCCCCTTCATCTCACAAAAAAGTAGTAACAAAGAATATTCTATATAATGTCAGTGGTGGAAATTAAGTCTGTGTATGGTGGTCAGCCTGGAGCTGAGCCCTTAGGGAGCGCTACCTGGAGTTAGAAACAGCCATGCTCTTTAGGAAGGAAATGGAACAGTATATGTGCCTGCCACTACTGGGGCAGAGTGGGGAAGAAAACCTCTGCGGATCTGGTCCCTCCCTCGGTCACACACAGGTCCGTTGTATTACAGCTCTTGCGTGTTTGAGTTTAATATCCACCCTGACCTGGCCATGCACATACAGCATGAGGCACTGGCTGGTCTATATATACTTGCCTGCAGGAAACACCAAAGTCACTTCCCCTGCACTGTTTCTTCACTGACTTAACCGTAGAAATGTCTGCAGTGACGTGTTGAGGAGGAGATGTGTTTGGCTGCCACTGCAGCTAAGTGCTGGCTACCCGGGCTCCCTGACAGCAAGGGCTAATCGCACCAGCTTCCTTATTGCAAAGACCTTCCCTCTCCCAGAAAGCACACAGCACTCTTTCTTTTCCCCCTGAAATATCCCAGGCTCTGAGTCATCCTATCCACAGAATTCAGGGCAAAATTCAGCCCGTCATATCCTGCTTTTAATTTGAAGAAAACAATGAGCGGCGGGTCTGCCAACAGCGTCCTATCGCACCAGGGACTCCTGCAGGCTCTGAATGAAGCCCGAGGGGATGTGGCTGACATCTGCCCAGGAATCAAGACAAGTTCTTCAGTCCACACATCTGGATATATCAGAGGACGCAGAGATGCACTTGATTTTCCAGACAGGCCTCTTGTTTGTCACAAGCCAAACAAGATGGTGGGGGGAGTTTGCAAGGCCATTGCCATCATCCGAGGCTATGATGATTCCTCTGGACTCCAGCAGGATGTACTGCAGCTTGCTTTTGGCATGCACCTCACACACATATCTTCCAAGTCACTTCTAACTGCCAGGTTTAATTTATTTGGAAGATGCTCTTTGTCCCTCAGTTTTATTTTGAAGTTTTTGGGTAGCTCGTTAACTGATAAAAAATCCCTATTCCCTTCATGTTTTTTAAGGCCTAGCACTAAGAGCAGTAGGAGTGTAGCAGGTGATAGGTACCATGAAGCTGACAGTAAAAAAGACCGCCATGCAAAATGCTTCTGTCCCTGAATTTCCTTGAAGGTTTGGAGACATTTTAGCATCCAGGTATGAATGTGACACGGTCTGTGCTGGACACAGCACTGTTGGTACATTTTGTTCCAGCCACAGGGATAAGAAATAAATCTGCTTTCCATCAGTATCAAAATATTCTGCAAATTCTATCAATAACCTGTGTCATTCAAAAATAACACATCTCTTCTTCAGAACGAGCCACAGGAGTATGTGCTTTGGAGTTATAATCCGAAGCAATTCTCCTTTGGAAGGCTGACTGCTCAAGTCACATGCAGAAAATCCAAGGTAAAGCTGGTTTTCTACAGGTTTTGGGGTTTTTCCCCAAAGCCCAGTTTGATTCTCTAGAGGGTACGTGAGCCATGGATAAAATCTCTTCGATTTGGGCACTGACGACCGTGGCTGCAGTAGCTGCTCAGGGATTTTGCAGCTGTTCTCCAGCAGAGATGTGTAATATCTGCGCATAGTAACGTACACGTATTTTCTTTCATGGTGGATGTTAATTTATGAGCTCGCTTAGAACTTTAACACTCGGTTGGTTTATGCTGCACCTTTTTTTGTTTCACACAGACAGCATTTCCTGAACCAGGACGGCAACTGGATATGGGGTTGCCTCAAATCCTTGGCGAGGTCTGTTGCTCAGAAATTCTACCCTAAAGCCAGACAGGTCTTTTGTCACAGAATATTATTAGTTCCCTCTAAAAGGCCCTGAGTGTAACAAAGTACTTTAGGGTTTTTTTTAGACCCAAATTTATCTCAAATGGGAGGGAGAAAAGGTGACGGGATGCTTATTTCTGATGAGAAGATGCAGACTGAGTATAGGGCACTTTTCTCTGCTGTTCTCATGATATGTGACACATGTTCAGGTCTGAAAAGAAGCCCTCCTCCCATTGTATCTGGTTCAGCATTTCTAACATAATAAACCACTTATTTTCTTCAGAGTGGAAGTCACATTGCATAGATTTCCAACAGCCCCCCCTGCAAGCTACAACCTTCTGAAAGGGTACCCTAAAAAACAGATTTCATACAATGAGTGGTCTGCAAAATAGGTATTTGGGGCACTCACACAGAGGGAATGAAGGAAGAGCCAAGGTTTATATGGCTCTCCCAGTGCAGGAAAGGGTGATTCCCATGCAGTAGGTGGGCATCTTACTCACTGGGCTGCAGCATACAGGTAGCATCCAGTACCTCCTTCCCTATCCTACACACACTTCCAAAAACCTCGGCGACTGTCCCATTCCCTCCAAATTATCTTGCTGTTTTCCTGTAAAAGAAGTCTTCAAGTAGTCCCAGATGAAAGAGTTTATTAGGGCTGAAAAAACTTTTATTTGACCTGCTTTTTAAAGCTTTATTGGTTTTCTGAAATTCCTGGCAAGCAAGCAAACAAACAAACAAAAAACCCCAAAAAACCCAAAACAGGTTATTTCAAGCATGGTTTAAGCATATGTTTAACTTCTGGTTTCTAAAGGTACTTTCTACAATGCTTGGAGGTAAATATATGCCCAATTGCTTCATTGAATGAATTCCCCTTGTTCTTCAAATGCAGGGAGAAGACAACAATGATAACACAGTACTGCAGAGACCTGTGAAACGACCTCTTCTTGGGCTTCAGTTTAGAGCAGGCTTTCAGAGCTTCATTTCTAAACCCAGACAATTCTCTGGAAGTTGTTCTGACATGTACTATGAAAATAAATAAATAATCACATGGCATTTTATTACACCATCAGAACTCTCTTTGCATGGGATACCAGTGGATCTGGATGAAGCCAATTCTAATTACAGATAAAAGGTTTGATGCATGAAAAGAAGCTGGTATTTACACCCAATTATCTGAGGGAGAGGAGATAGGGATGCGCTGCCTTTTATCATTTTCATTAAATTTGTTTTGAAATTAAAAGCCACCTTGAGTTTCTGAAAATGCAACAGTCTTTTCAACTTGCCGTCAGTGAGATACAGGTTGTTTTCCATGACGTGTTGCGTAAGTTCAGATGCTGGGATCTCTCCCACCTCCCTGACTCCAGTACAGCATCGCATGATGCTTGTTCGCCCAGTTGTTTCTTTAACATCCCTTTGCTGAAGTTTAATCTCTCGGATTTGCATTTCATGTATTTCAGGTCTGAGGACAGGCACCCTGTATTTGTAAACTGCATTTACCTTCGCGTCACTTTGAATGGATGAAGCCTCCCTGCCTTTGGGCCCAGTCACAGTGGGTCCAGCAGCCTGGGGGTTGTTAGGGTGGGGTAACACTGGCCCATTACATGCTAACAGAGGGCAGGTGGACCTACAAATGCCATTTTACTCCCTGAAGAAACAGAGAGGGGATAGGAAGCAGTCAGGTGGAGGTGTTATCCCAACAAAAGCAGCTCTCAGGGATGGGGGAAAGCAGGACTCCAGAAGACCTGGTGTTTGCCATTCTTCTCCTCCCTCTCTCCCTCCCAGCACTCTGAGCCCAGCCTATTTTCTTGATCTCAGAATAGGTTGGTTACATCTCTTCTTCATGTCTCCCTCTGCAAATTGGACATGATGTGTGTAAAGCTCCCTGAAATCCTCCGCAGGGAGGTGCCACAGAAGTGGAAAGTATTAGCTATCAGTATCCTTGTTAATATTCTCCTCAACTCTGAGTGAAGTCACATAATCCTGTGTTTGGGTCATCACTGTTTGTTGCTATGGAAATGTGTGTTATCAGATATTACAATTTCAATGTCTGAGGACATCTGAGGAGGGGGAAAATCCTTTGTTTTAAGAGACACTTGTGTGTGGCAGGAAACTTTGCCAGAAAGTAGAGAATTCACCGATTTGTCTTTCGTTCTCTGAAATTTGCTGGAATGAGTCAATACGAGCTCCCCACGCCCACCCCCCGAAAGCTGGTATCTCTTACTCGATGTACTATTCCAAAACGACTGCACATGCTGGGTGAATTTCCTGCAGTCGTATGTGACTGCATCTGGTAGGATCATTAACACTAGAGCAGAAGACAAATGCAAAGTATGTGCTTGACCATATGGGTGAACGTGAGCTGCTTAAGAGCATGCACCGTAATGGAGATGGAAAGTCTTACGAGAGAAGATCAGTATCCCCCCCATCTCTTTGGTAAGGGATTAAGGCAGTTGGTCTTGCAGGAGTATTCATAGAGCGTAAGGCCAAAGGGGACAGTTAGGTCACCTAGGCTGACCTCCTGCATGTAACAGGTCACAGAATTTCATCCCTTGACCCCTGAGCTGAGCCCTGTAACTTGTGTTGAGGCTACAGCAAAGCTTCCAGCTAGACCAAAGAGCCAGATGCTAACAATCCCCTGCCCAGTTTGTTCCAGTGAATAAGCACTCTTGGTGGTAAGGCACAACTGGTAAAAGTGGGTGCAGATCACACCAACAGTGGGGTCAAACCCAAAAATGGATGTGTTGGCCCAGTGCAGCTTCCAAATCCGAGCTAGTGGGGTTACATCACCCTGTGCCTCAGTCCCTCCTGGCTGCAAACCTCTGCATGAATATGCCTTTTCCCTGGGAATATGCTTACCCACCAAGTGACCAGTCTTCCTTCAGTGAAACAAAACAGGCTTTTTGGGCAGGTTGCTGCTCATTTCTAACGTTCTCTATTGCACCTGTGAACAATACAATGATATTTTTAAAATCTGTACGTGCCTAACACATGTAGGTGCTCACTGTTGCTCCTGTGCATTGACTCAGGTATAAAAATCCCCTTCTGGCATATATCCAGCATCACTGATTTCTAGACCTTACTGTCAGGTTCCTTGAACAAAGGCTGCTCTGAGAGAAAACATGGTTCAGGTTTTGATAATGTCTCTATTTGAGGTATTTCACGGCCACACTCTTATCTCATGCTTAAAGATGAAACACAAGCCACACCTTTATTTCCATTTGGATCTCTGTATTGAGTGCATTCCTTATCCTTTACCAGTTGCACATTGGGATTTTCCTCCCTGCTTCACAGAAATTGATTTCAGACTGAAAGCAGGGAGAGAGGTGCCTAAAACCAAGTTGGCCAGCTTGGATTTTCAGAATTAAGGTCTTTATTTCCATCAGATTGTAAAAGCTCGGTAACACTTGGGAGGATGCAGCCACTGGCAGGCATGGCTGATAAGAACTGTTGCCTCAATATCATTCATACACTATTTTTAGCAGGCAAACACCTGCACCCAGCACTAACAGAAGGCTCTTGTAGTGAGAAGTGGCCAACTCATGAAAATATGTATGTGTGTTTTTAAGTAGGTATACATGTGCGCCTGTATCTATGTATACACACATGTATGTGTGCATATACATATATGCATATATATTTGCCAAGATTTTTTTTCTGGGACAAAAATTTAATTCATCTGAACTAATTTTTCCATATTTAATAGAAAGTTCTAATGAAAGACTTTAATCTTCCTAAAGGAAGGGGTATATGTTGTAGGGTAATTGTATATTGTGCTCTATAAATTCCCTGTCTGCTAAGAAAGATGATATAGCTTTTACTTTGCACAGGTCTCAGGTTTACAACTGAGATGGTTAAAATCAGTCTGGGAATCTAAGCAGCAGCTTACTATTTCTACATCTCTACTACCACAGTGATTTTTGCCATCAGAACTGGAACCACCAATTACAGGGCTAAACCATGAAAGGAGACAAAGTATACTTCGTTTTTCCATCCAAATCAGCAGAACCTGCAAAGCTCTTGGTATTTATAATTAATATTAACACTCTCCAAGTCACATTTAAAAATCAAGAAGATATCCATAACTGCCTAAGGTGTTCAGGAGCAGAAATGGTGAATTTAAATCTTGTTTGTAGGAAGCCTTTTTTGGACACTTTCCATTGCCAGCTCTATTACAAATCACTCCACTGCCTGGGATATTGTCACCTCCTCTCACAGGCTGCCAGTAGGTATTGCAGACACTCTCAGGAAAACTGCTGGTGTGGAAAACCAGTATCTTTTCTTCCATGTGTGATGGGAGTATGCAGGTGTTGCATGTTTTCCAGACTGACAAGTTGTTCTTCATGGACCTCAGCTCTTCTCTTTGATGAAGCACAGACCTCGATTTTGACCTTGCAGAATGGTTTAGGAAGAATTATACAGACTTAATTCTTAGGACTCTTGCATGTAAAAACCCCAAATAGACATATAATAACACACAACAAAGTGCTGTATAATTTTAGAAATATTTAAAACATCCAAATTCTGTACATGACAGCCACAATACACACCACTCCTTAGTAAAACTCTACTTAATCTAAAAAAAAAAAAAAAAAAAATTACTTTGTTTCATGCAGTTTCTCTGGTCAGGATTTGCAAGTGTATTTGTATCACTCTTTTTCCCTCCAGGTCAACTTTTGATCATTTTGGCCACTCGGCACCAAACATTTAGCAGAAGAGGAGGGCTCTCAGATATGCTACACTCCTAATATTTTTGTGAATACTTACCTGCTTTAAGGAGAGAGAAACCTCACTAGCTTGAAGGGAAAAGCTGCAAAATTACCTCACCCACAGCAGGCACAAAGGCTGTCTACAGAAGATGTTGTTACGGCACAGACACAGCCACAGCTCCTGTTTTATTAGACACTGGAGTCTCCAGTCACCAGACACACAGCCCTGGGCAGCTGGGCTCTGCCTCCTTGGCTGTTCTTGGAGCTACTTGTTTTAAGACCTCGCTGGGTATGCATCAGACGCCAACATGAGAAGCTCAACCCGCAGCCCACAATTTACGAACCACATCAGGAGGAAATGGTTCTTCACTTACACATCTCTGTTAAACTCCAGACAGTTTGGGCCAAACACAGTGTTTCTAGAGATCACTCCTGCCACAGCTGAGCTTGAGCATCAGTCACGTCCCATCTCATTTTCTGCAAACCAACCCCTTGATGGCAGCTAGTGCCAGGGACCAAGCAGAATAAACCAAGGGTTTGCCATGTGCTGGAAAGCAGAGATGCTGGGTGCTGCCAGCTGCGCTGTAGGCTGTTGCTAAATGCTGTGCTGCACTTGAGTAAGGAGCTTACTCAATCAGTAGTTGATTAGGACATCTCTAGTGTGCATTCAAAGAGATATAGGTGTTAGGACACAAAACCAAACACAGTTTTTAGTCCTAGGCTGGGCTGGGCAGGAAGCACTTGGATCTGGTTTAGCAGAACTGACTTGTAAAACACATACCCAGAAAGCACCATTATCTGATCCCTCTCTGGGGAGCTGTCCTGTGTGACTGTGACACAGCAGGCCTCTTCTCCTGCCCCAGCTCCCTAGAAATCCTGCCCTGGCATTGCCCCATGGCTAGTTGCAGTTGCCTTCAGGGCTGTGTATCCCAGTATTTGCTGGCTTGGCTTCTCCATGCAGTGGAGGAGATGCCTGCTGTGCATGCTGGCGACATACCCCCCGCACTGCTGGATGTTTCCAGCCTGCTCCTGACTGTGTGACTTTGCTCTGTTCTCTGCTTGTGTACGGGCACATGGGGATTTTCCAGCAAAAAATATATGCCCCTTCCCTGCTCTTGTGTTCCCTTTCATTGTATTTAAATGGTGCCAGGTAAAGCTTAAGGGTTTTAACTGAGCAAAACAAAACCGATGGTGAAATGAAACCATGGGTATACAAGGTAAGACGGATTGCGTGTTTGCTACAGACACCTGAGGGCAAAGTTTTGTTTTTTATTCACCTTGGCTGCTCCAAGATGCCTCCCAGCTCACACACATTTCAAACTAGCCCTTTATGGCAGCACTGAATGATGAGCCTCAGTCACTAATGATATTTTGCTTCTCTCCTAGTCCACTTGTTTTATATCCTTCAGTTCCAGCCACCATTTCCTGGCTTATTATTTTCTATTTGGAAGAAGTAGCACATGTCTGTCCGATGTGTTCCTGCTTCTTCCACTCCATCCGGCTTGAAGCCTCAGCCCTTTCTCCCACATCTCACAAAAGTTGTGTCCTCCTCTCTGTAGGGGTAAGTTGTAGGGACAAGCTCCTTTCCCAGCCCTTGTCGCTGCGTCCGCATCAGCAGCACACTTTCCCATCCTCTTCCTTCCGCACTCTTTTCTTAGGCTGGGCCACCTTCTCCGGCTCCCCACACCACCTCCCCTCCTCTCCAGGAAAAACCAGCGTTTGCCCTGCCTCCAGCCTTGGGACACCGACTTCCTCCTCCTTGAGCAGCCGCAGCGGCTTCCTCTGACCGCAGCTGTCCCAGACACTCTGGCTCCGCGGCACACCCTCCACGTGCACAAAAACACTACACCAGGGCTTTTCTTTCTTCTTCAAAAATTCAGCTCGGCCCAAGCGGTTGCGCCGTTGAGGAAACATCCGTAATGCATGTCACCCACCATGCCACCAGCAGCATGGACACCCTGACCAGCTCCACCAGCCACCGTGATCCACCACCACGGGTGCCACTGGGGACTGCGGCATTTGCTTATGTCCTTATGGATCCGTGTGCCCTGTAGGACCATCCTGATGGAGGGTGATTTTTTTGCAAACCAGATGTGTTGTTTTGTTACAATTAAGGATGTTCTGTGGTTTGCAGGGGGCACCAAAAATTTAAGTGGGTCCACAGAAAAGCACTCCTCTTGGGTGCAGTGGATGGATTGAGTGCAGTGGATGGAGTGAGTACTCATGGACAAGTTTGGCCCAAGGGGCTGAGGGGATCAGGCAGGGAGAGAGGGAAACAATTCTCTCCCAGGGGAGCCCTGTTCTCTCGGCTGCCCTCCCAGGTGCCATGAATCACCCTGCCGTGCCATCAACTTGTGTAACAGAGGGTGAATCCCTCCCTGTGAGCAGCTCCTGTTGGAGCTTGCTTGGAAGGTAGGTCTCTGTATGCACAGGCACCCTGGGCAAAGCTGTCAGGGATGGAGACAAGACCTGGCCATCCCCGTGCAACCCTGCCATTGGCACACGGTGTCTGCTGACACGTGTAAAGCCTGTACCATGCCAGGTGGCCAGTGCCTGGTCTGTGCAGATGCCCACATGACTGCTGGCAAATGCATAACCCAGGCCTTAGCACAGTTCTTTCCTTTGATGCTGCCAGCTCTCAGGCAGCTGTCTGTTTTCAGGTCTCATGAACTCAGCAGGCTTGGAACGAGCTGCAGCTTGGCAGAGACATCCAAAGAAACTCCACATGTTGCAGGAAGTGCTGTCAGGCTGGGTCAGCCTAGGGCTAATTCAGTGCTAGCAAGGGCCACAGTGCTGCTGGCCTCCAGCCTCCCAAATAAAAAGCTACTTTTAATTTTCTGGTGGCCTGTGGCCTCTAGAACTACCATGATCTCCCATTCCCAGATGCTGGAGTCTGAGTGCCATTGACCAAGCCCAGTTTTAACTTACTTAATTTTCTCCTGCAGTTTAAACCAGAGAAGTTTTGTTGATTTCCTCCTTTCTAGGCAATGGTTGTGTAACACTCCTGGCTTAGGCCAGCTGCTGTCTTCCAGTCCAAAGCAGCTGTGTTGCAGCGGTGAATTTTGGTCAATATTGCTTAGATATAGTGTTTGTCAGCTGTCTGGACACCTTTCAGTCTGGGGGAAGCTCTATGATGATAATGAGTTAAGTGTCATGACCTCATCTGGGAATTTTACTTGGGAGCATGTGCAGAACTTGGCTAGCGAGGGGTAGGGATAGTCAGCCTGTTCTTTGTTTCTGTTCACTTAAACTATTTATTCTCTTACAAATGCTATCTGGAAAGCTTGGCACAGCTGCAAGCTCTCCTTCTCAAGCACACCTACAGAATGGGAGACTGCTTTGGGAAGTGATGTTCTCCGTGCCATGGGGTGACAAGACAAGTCTAGTTCATTCAGGGAGGGATGACGGAGTGACATGCAATCAGGAAAGCAGTCTTTCCTGTTACAAGAATGGCTTTTTCCAAGGCAGCAAGAGGACATGAAGACACTACACTGGAGGGTGCAAAGGAGGATCAGTGAAGTGAGGCTGCAGTTGGAAAATGAGCTTTGTGGATTGAGAACCAGGATGCTTTTTGTTGTCAGACAGCAGGTTGAGAAGTGACTTAATCACCACAGGTGGGGGATTCTACCTGGGAAAGCTCTGACAGAGGGGAACTGGAGAGGCTTTTCAGTCCTGCTAGTGAAGGCACAACACAATCAAGCAACATGGAGCCTGGCAAACCCAGCCCTGCAGGAAAGAATTCATTGTTGGGAATTCTCACTTTCCCATTTAGTTGCAGCAAGAAAGAATGTTTTTCTGCATGATATGCTTTTATCCAGCTTCTGGGAATGCTCCTCAGTGAAGTGAGTATGTACAACAGGCCAAGATTGCATGCCATAGGGGGTACTCTTCCCTCTGAATCCAACCCTTGTTCTCCCTCTTCCTGGACATTTTGGAGAAGGTAGCCAGCTGCAATTGTCCTCAATGGGGTTATCACTCACTTGGTTCTGTCTTCAGAAAATGATAGTAATACAAGCTCATGGCTCCTACAGGAGTAGATGCATTCAAAGAGTATATTTTTTGTTCACTGACCACCTTCCTCTGAAGGTTCAGGATGCTTCCAGTTCACAATATGACAGCAAAAGGGACAGACCTGAGGATTGAATTACTACTGAAAATACCCTTCTTTCTTGCTGATAGCTGTCTGATTGGCCTTGCCTGCACACGTCACATGCCCTAAGAGTGTGCACACAGATTGGTTTCTCCAGAGACAAACTGTAGGAAATGTATGTACATCTGCAGAGGATTGGATGATTCAGACGGGACTTTCCAGAAAAAGGCAGTGAAAGGATGTAGATCTTCCTGGAAATGCTCAGGTGTCATTTCCCCAGGACAGAGCATTAGCGTAAGTGATCATGCTGGCAGGTCACACTCACCAAACCAGGGTGCAGAGAGAGAGAATTGTGTTTTAGCAGTTCTCTCTTGTGGACTTGGCTTGAGTAACCTGTCCCCCAGGGGAGGTGGACTTTGCAGCATATGTGGAAGGCAAGCAGGGGCCTTTGCCAGCAGCTGAGAGCTAAAGCAAAGGTCTCTGGCATAGAATAGAATAGAATAGAATAGAATAGAATAGAATAGAATAGAATAGAATAGAATAGAATATTTCAGTTGGAAGGGACCTACAACAATCATCTAGTCCAAATTTACTAAGGGCATTGTCCAAATGTCTCCTAAACACTGACAGGCTTGGTGCATCGACCACCTCTTGAGGAAGCCTGTTCCAGTGTTTGACCGCCTTCAGTAAGGAAACGTTTCCTAATGTCGAGTCTGAACTTCCCCTGGCACAGCTTTAAAGCACTCCCATGTGTGCTGTCACTGGTTCCCAGGACAGGGATCAGCACCCCCCTCTCCACTTCCCCGCCTGAGGAAGCTGTAGAGAGCAATGCAGTCACCACTCAGCCTCCTTTTCTCCAAACTACACAAGCCTGAAGTCCTCAGCCACTCCTCATAGGGCATCGCTTCCAGCCCTTCCACCAGCCGTCTTACCCTCCTCTCGACGTGTTTGAGTACCTTAACACCACTCTTAAGCTGTGGGGCCCAGAACTGCACAGAGTACTCAAAGTGAGACTGCATCAGTGCTAAATACAGCAGGATAATCACCTTGGTTGCCTGAAGAATTGTTCCTTGGGGAGAAGCTAAGGTGCTGCCCTTACCTCACTCTTGTGAGATGAGGACATCTCAGAGGGGCAGCATCTCTGAAAGATCTGGTGGGAATGTATGTTTACATACATACATGACAGCAAATCCCCTTCTGAGACTTTATAATATGTAACAGCAAGAAGCCACGTAAATGAGGAACACAAAAGAATTTATTGTTAAGTACTCCTGGATTTACTGCCTGATAACTGATTTATAAGATATTCATAGTATTCAAATGGCATGCAAAAGTTCTTTGTGTGCAACAAGTCTTTCATTAAGAAATAACGTACATTCATTATATGCATTGTTAACTGTTAATAGTTACTAATGAGAATGTTATACACTATCACTCTGAACTGTTATTCAGTATAACACTGGCAATCCTGGCCAGAAGCATCGTGAACCATGCTTGAGCAATAAGTGGAAGTGCAACAAGAAAAGTGGTGCAACAGTTGTACATGGCAGTGTTGCCACATCCCCTTTTGACTCTTGTCTTTAGCTTGCTGAGGGTCAAAGTGGTTACTGTGTTTGAGGTTCAAAACTGTATTTTCCTCAGATCAGAGAGCAAGGACCTGGATTATTTTTGCTGTAGTGTGTTGCTGGTTACCTGCTGGTATCACAGAAGCACAGCTCACCCAAGTCCTTCTCTGCCGCTGACAAGGCATCAGACAACAGCAGGATTCGTCTGCCTTATTCTGAGTCTTTTGAATGAGACCTGATACCCTTGAAAGGACTGAAAGATTTTGCCTAACCAAGTCGCCGGACACAGTACTTCGGTGAAATCTGAAGGTCTGTGATTGCCAAGCAAGGTAAGACAAATAGCCCCTTCTGTCTTCCAGCTGCGTCACGCCTTGGATCTGTGCCACTGTGTGTGTGCAGTGCCCCACAGGGCTTGGAACGTGGTCACTTTGGGGTGCACAGAGGGGCACCCAAAGGTGGCACAGCCAAGGGGACAGATCCCCACCCGGGAGGCTGTGGGAAGTCTTGCTTGTCGCAAGGAGAAGGGGCCAGGCACAGCTGGGGCGGGTCTTGATGCACCTGCAGGACGGCTCCCTAGAGGCTGAGGATGCTGTGTTTTGAAATGTCACCTGAGTTTTCCCCTGGGTGAGCATGACCAGGTTTCAGAGCTGTTCTCGAACCGCTCAAGCACTCATGTCTGCAGGGCGTGCGATGTACTGTCTCCGTGTCTACCTCCTACTGACCTCTGCAGTGTTTTTTACGCATTTCCTTTTCCCAGTGCTGCCTCTCCCTTCTGTCTCCGTTCCCTCGCTGTAACGATGGACATGTCCCCACCACCCAGCTCCTACAATGGGCTCCAGCTGAGCTGCTCTGTGAGGGGAAGCTGCTCAGGGGCAGCTCTGGATGTTCAGTAGCTCCTGTGTCAGACGTTAGCGTGACTGCTGATGTGTATCGCTCACAGAGCACTGCTCACAAGGAAAACTTCTCATGTGTTCTCCTTGGCTTCTCTTTATTCCCAGTCACAGCAATTACACGGCTGCTTTTTGGCCTTCATCTGCCTTAAGCTGTTGTGCCTCAAGTGAGCGCTTTTTAGCACTTCCTTCTCTGAAAAGGAGTGACTGCAAAATAAGCCAAGGGTCATTTCCCTTCCCTTGAGATCAGGAGACGTCCTGGCTTTGAAATCAGGCTCCATAAATTTTAAGCCTTAGCATCTCTTGTGTTTTCCCTAGAGAGGGGTGGAGGTTCTCTCAGACAGAGTGAGGAAAAGAAACTCCATCTAATATGACAGCACATTGCTTGGGCAAGTTTTTTTAAGGCATCTCAGCAAATGACAGCACAGACCAGTGAAAAAGGCAATCATTAATATACCAATTCTGTGACATCAATCAGAAGAAGAAGTGGTATAAGGAAGCAAGCATTTTCTAGTACTTGCATCATCCTTACTTGCATATCATTCTGCAGGGTTGGGCATCAGCAGGTGGAGTTGCTAAACTTCAGCCACCGAAAAACGATGCCAGTAAATAAAATGCTGTTGTTGAAAATCAACATGAATAGACTGTTATATGTGATGAAAGTAAATTTTCAGACTGAAATTACTCTTGATACCTGCAATGTTCACTATAAGCTCAGAAACAAGGATTCAGTCTGATGTCAGAAGCTTAAAACTTCTACAGGTCCAGAAGAATCCCAAATTTCTCAGCACACAAACTGCATTCTCAGCACTATTCATGGGTTTCTCTAACCCATGCTGATTCCTTCTGCAAGAAACTCCAGTGGGAAAATCCATTGAAGAACAAGATGAGCCCTAACAAGTGATATCAGGAGTACGTGTTAGTGGGACAATGTGGCAGGGAGGTCAAGAGCTGCAATGGCTGGCTGATTTCACTGGTAGGAATGATATTTGTACCTCAACATGTTCTGGTCCTATGATGGAGCATCCCTCTAACATCTATGTTTACATTCCAAGAGCAGAAACAAGGCTGCATCAAGGAGTTCCTCTGCTCCTTCCCTTTCAGGAGGAGGGTCAGTACTGGTAGATGGAGGTATGCTTCCCCAGGACAAACACCGTCACCAATGCAGCACACCTGGCCCAGAAACAACTGCAGGTCTGGTCCCAGGCTGGGCACTGTTTCTTGGTTAAAGTCAATAGGTTGTCCACACCCCTCACTAACAAGTCCTGTGGATACTAGTACTAACTTTGTTTTTTCCCATCAAGCCCATGCCTTCTCTTGGGCCTCAGTTTTAATTTTTTTTCTACAGGCACAATGGTGATGTTTTTTAAGTTGCATATTCAGGAGGGCTCATGGCCCAAAGAAGACCATCTTCTCTAAATCCATGAGCTGCTTAGCTGGATTTTCACACAGCCCAGAGCTGTAATACAGCCCACCTCCCATGGGTAGGAGACAAGTGTGTGTCAAGGGCTCTTTCATTCCATCCCAGGACTGGACATCTTACATGACCATGACAGAGCAGTACCCTGACAGTTTCATCTTCATGTAGGGATTAGACCACCAACACCCCATCCATCAGCGCAACCCACAAGTTATGTATGTGGGATGGTCCTAGCATAGGAGCCACACCTGAACACAAGCTGTGTGTGGCATACAAGCCCACTTCTGCCTGAAAATCTAAGCATTGCTCAGGGTATGGAGCAACCTATGTATAGAGGAAATCTGTTGTCATCTTCTCTGGCAACTGACAGGGCTATGGGTGAAGATGCGCCACAGAGAGAGAGAGAAAGCAGAGAATGAGAAGAATACTATTTCTAGATTTCTATGCTGTAATTAATAAAGTTTGTGTTTTTCATTTTCACGTGCCTCAACTCCCACCAGCTGCATGAACCCACCCACATCATCTGTGCTGTGTTTTTATTACGACTCTAGCCTCAGGTAGCGTGGAATCAGAGCCAAGCATACATTAGTAAAATTAGAAGAAATATCATCTGACAGGTCTGGACGGTGCTGTGGGCAGAACATATTTGGCAAGACTTTGCTTCCTTCGCAGTCCATCCCAGAGACATTCCCTGATCCTATCTGAACAGGGATTGAACTTGCAAAACTAGTCCCAGCTTGTGAGCTGTGAGTCAGGAATGTTTTAAACACTGCCTCAGCATCCAACACCAACAAGCTCTTTTTATCTTGTTCATCCTGCTTAAATAAGTGCAGCAAGCCCTCATGTTAATAGACCAGACTTGAGGGCTGCAAGGCATAAGTCTGTTTTTTCACACCCTCCAGCATTTGGACCTTTGTATTTGGTCATTTTTGACCAATTATTCTCCTCTCCTCTGGCTCAGCTAACGGGACGCTTGACTGTGCTGCTCACAGACAGTGGTTTGAAACCTGCATCTGCCGTGCTCATATTCCCCACTGGTGAGCCGTAAGGATATACTCACTTCACTGTTTCTCTACGTAGCAGCCTTTGAAGGATGTGTGTCTGTGCTTAAAATCAAGTATACTTTCCAACTTCTTTCAAGCATCATCCTACTAAAGACAGCCTCCTTCACAACCTAGGAGATTTCATAAATTTTCTGTCGAGATGGGCTAGAGTCTGTGGAATACCCTGCAGCACCTCTCCATCGTATCTGAGAAAGACTGATTAGAAATGTTGCATTTGGGAACTATTTGCTGAAAAATGGTGATAAGAGACATCAGATCAGAGGAAGACAGGACTTACACTGATCTATTCCAGAAAATCCTACCTGGTAATGATACTGCAATTGCTTGATCTATTCTTGCCCAAGTTTCAGTGAGAAAGTGAAAATGTAAAGGCAGTAAGGAATAATGACTGCAAAGGTGCATTTTCCCTGTTACTAGAAGGAAAAAGAAAACCGTATTTGCCTGTGAAGCCAAGGAATTTAAGGCAGAAGAGTAGAAAGTATAGATAGTGTTTTGTTCAAATGCAGAGCAATAGAAACAAAGGGCTGATACAAAGGGACTACACGGGATGTGTCTGATGCTTTCATAGCCATGATTTATCTTACTTCAAACACGGGCAAGTCACAGAGAATAAATGAGTCCTGGATGGTAATAAACAAATTGCAGTAGTATATGAGAGACGGTCATGCTCTCATGTACCATGAAGGTACCAAAATTTACCATACCCTTGTGTGCCAAGAAAGACACATTCAAATCTGTGTTTGAAGAGAAGGATCAGATTGGAAGAGAAAATAAAGGCAGGTTGAAACTGGATTCTATCTTGAATATATTTTGCTCCTCTTCCATAATGCAATGCAATGCTGCCTTCATGCCCCTTTCCTCACCTTCCTTTCGTTTTGCAGTATCACTCATTGTTGTTTGCATGTCAGTACTGCCCACTATCAGCACAATGCATATTCCTTCAACAAACAACACCGTTCCACTCTCATGGGCTTAGGTTGAATTATTTCAGAGATATCATTCAAGGGCCTTAAATATATTGGCTTTAGAGCTATTTTTACTTGCAAGTGCTTGAGCCAGACCTTTGATGTTTCATTTGGGTTCAGGGCAATACAGAGAACACATTAAAATAAGCAAGAGATGGTGGTTTTGTTCTAAGTGTTACCAGAAGCCAGGGTGAGACCCAGAAAAGGAAGGGAAGAGGATTGCCAAAGATTTCCGTTGGATAGTACTCTCTCCAGGATTTGCAAATCTGTCCTGTAACACTCTTAACCCTTCCTCCTGCAGGCGAGTGCGGTATCACTGAAATCTTCATGATCTCCTGCAAACAGAGGTTTTAATGCAGCCCTTTGTTTATTGTCTCTGCAATTCCTTCATTTTTCAGGAGAAAAAGGGGGTCATTTCTTCTCTGGAGCCTGAAGGCTGAGGGATGTGATCCAGTGTCCTGTCCTGCTCTGCGTCCCAGCCAGAATTTTGACAATGTATCCAGACACCACCTTGCTGGATATGCCAAAGGAGTGCTGGAGAACATGGCATGACAATTTTTCAAAGTCAGGGTGAAGGGAAGGCAACTACAACTACCTTGCTTAATGTCAGTGTCTCTGTAGCACTGAAAGCAGCCCTTGGAGCAGCCTGAAGGCCATCCGAGCTGTCTCCCGCCCAAGGGCCTCCTCACTCATGTTGTGCACAGGGCCTGGGGGCTCCCCGTGTCTTTGCCAGGACCCTGAGTGATGGGGCTGAAGAGGTATGCAGGGCTTGTGCACCCCTCCATGGCACTCTATGGCTATGCTCAGGGTGTGTGGTGTGCAGGAGGGAGGCAATCCTGGTCCTGAGGAGCAGCCTTGGGAAAGCCTGGTCTGAGAGCAGCCTTGGGAATACTCTTAGCCAACAGTATCAGTTTCACCAAAGGTGTCAGGGTTCAGGAGGCTGAACCGATCTGCTCCTGCCTCTCACCCATGCAGGAGCGGGGTAAGGTGAGAAGTGCGGAGCAGCTCCAGCAAAGTCCTTTTGGTGAGTCTGACCTGAGATAAAACAGGAACTTCTTCATCTAGCACCACCTAAAAGTGAGAAATAAGGAGACTGTCACCCTCCACCCTTGGTGGATTGTGCAGGGAATGATTCACATCCAAACTGAAGTTATCCTGGGAGCATGCCCTGGTAGATGTGCTGCCTACTTGCTGTTTCATCTAATTAATTTATTTACCTTTTACTACATCTTTCAGCTTGTGGGTAGACCCATCATTGTCTGTAGCTATTTCAAGGAGACTGTATTAGATGTAGGAACCTGCTGTGTCTAACATGCATATGTAGAGAAGAGATTTTTTTTTATTCTTAAGGGAAAAAGGAATCCTATAGAAGTCATTTTTCAAAAATGAAAATGAGACACATATAAGAATGCAGGAGAAATGCACAGTGCAGCAAGATGGTGTTGATGCTAAAATGGGAGGAGTTTTGAATGTTATTGAACAGAGAAATTACCCTGTGGCACTTACAGAGATTAGCAATGTGGCCAGGAAATAACATAATGAAACTGGAATAATACAAGCTACGAGAACTCAGGAAAAAAACATCCCCAAAGGACACTCAGAAGCAGTCATGTAAAGAAAGGCTGGGAGGTGATATAGGAGAACAATCCACATGTGACTTCTAGCAGCCAGCTTGCTTTGCAGAAGACCCATGCCACTCTCGGTGGGCACCACACTAACCAGCCTGGTTTAGATACATCTGGAAGGTTGCTGTTAATTTCTTGGCATCTCAATCCAAACACTGTAAAATCAGAGGCCTCAAAGAAGAGTAGAGATATTATCAGATCATTTGGTGTGGGATTGATTTATGAAGATTAAGTGATGCTTAGATATAAGCTGGGGGAGAGATAAGAAAATAGCAGACATGAGTCTACAAGTATCTGAAGGATGTAGGCAGGGTCATATAAATGAGGTTGAAGAGGGAGAAAAAAAGATATAATAGGAAAAAGGGAAAATTCCCTACCAGTATACAGTAGACAAAGCTTGGATATAGGCTCTTAGAGAAAATTCTCTTGCAGGGAACCTTTCAAATAACAGAAAAAGTTTTGTAGATGCAGCCTTGTTGAAGTGGTGTAGAAGATAATAATTACAGCTCAGACTTTTAAGACTCAAGGCTTCTTGATGAAAGGTGATTTTTTTAAAGTGTTCCTCTCTGCCACCTATACAGTGAGCTGAAAAAAATCATCACCTGATTCAGCTTTCTAAATATGCTTTAAAAACATTATGTGCAATTATCAATTAGAGGAAAGCCAAGAAGCTGAGAGCTAAAAGTTAGCAAAATCATTAAAGAAACAGCAAAGAAATATTCAGAACACAATGCATTCAAATCGGCACAGAGGGCCAGATGGTACCTACCCGAGGGTATTAAAGGAATTAGCTGAAAAACTCTTAGGCCCATTATCCATTATATTCAAGGGCTCCTGAAGAACTAAGGAAGCCCTGATGACTGGCAGAGGGAAAACATCACGCCTCTTTTCCAAAAGGGGAATTACAGATCAATTAACTTAACATCCTTTCCAGGTGAAATTTGGTCTCTAGTAATCAGAAACTATTAGTAGATGTTCTGCAGGAAGAACAAAACAGAAATGAGTTGAAAACAAAGACAGGTCACATTGAGAAAAGCAGTTGCATCCAAGTGATAGTCTGTACAACCAGATTATACTCACAGTGTTGACGGGAGAAGGAAAACCACAGGGTGTGTGTTGGGTGGGGAGAGTGCAGAATAAGCAGCTGCTTATCCATCATGTGGGGTGGAGTGTACACCACAGTGGGCCATGCTGGTGGGAGGAGAAGGGGAATACAGTCCCTTGAGTCACTCAACAACTTTGTCCCTAAGGGTTTCACTCATTGACAAGACAACTGGTTGTAGAGAGCTCTCCTGCAGAGAGCTCCCTGAGTTCAGTAAGTTAATTTATTCAGTTTCTTCAGACATAATATTCCTGTAGATCCTGATCTATCCCTAAAGGATTCCATGCAGACACAGTTGACTTTAGCAGTGGTTGGACTGTGCCCAAAGCAGAACAAGAAAGATGTAGGGTGGTTGCAGAGAATAACAATGAAAGAGATTAAAATCTGCCCCTACAATAGAAAGTGGAGTATGCTTGTAAATATTGCCGTGTTCAGTTGGGCTCCTCAGGGACTCCTGCTGTGTTGGACATTATATTCATCTGCAGTAGCACTGAGGAATGAGAAGAAAAATACATCAATCAAATTCAAAGATAACACCCAGCTGCAGTGTGAATTGCAAATCATTTATTAGAAGCATCATCCTAAAGGGATTTCAACAAATGAAGAGTGGGACATAATGGGAATAGAAATAGTAACAACCACAGGGTAACAATGCTCACAGAATAGAGGTCAAAACAGTAAACCAGAGACTGTGCAGAGTGGTAATCCAGAAAAGACCCTTGGATGTAAATGTTGATAGAAAATTACAACTGATAATGCATTAAAAAAACGCAGATCAATCCACTTTTGAAGTGCTAATAGGAATACAACTTGGGGCGTGCAGGCAAACAGGTAATGTTGTAGATTAACTGGGATAGACAAGAGGGTGGAAGGAATGACCTATTTACTAGGAAGATCAAAGGAAATAAACACATACATAGCCTGGAAAAAGAGGGAGGCAGAGAAGTATAGTCTGATATAGAGACAAACCGTACGATGAAAGAATGCTGCTGAGCAGGAGGGAGATCCAGGGCTCATCAGTTAGCAATGGTGGGACTACACACACACAGGGTCACACTCAGACTGGGAGAAGAGGTAATGATCCAATCACTTGACAAATTCCCCAGTAGGATTGGCTTGGAAAGGTCTCCATTGTCCAGAAAAATAGGGTTTAAAACCACCATACACTCTGGTCCTGTGTTTTGTTCTCCACCTACATGGGTCACCAGCTGGCTGCCTCTTTGACCTCACAAACAACTTTTCAGCAGTGCTCCTTGGTCCAGGAGATGTGAAAATGGAAGCAAAACCAACAGAGCTTGAATACTGGGGGAAAAGTATTATGAGAAATGGAAAGGAAGTCGCTGCAGAAGAGATGGAAAATCCCTGCTGCATGGGCTTAGATCACTCCAGGTATGCACAGCCAGGGATGGGCAAGGCAAACGTAAGGAAACAATTTATCACACGGAGAAGCCCAGTCCCAGCACGAGGATGGATGGCAGATGTCCTTTGCAGTGGTGCTACTTATTCCCTTTTCTTGGAGACTAATCTACATGGGCCAGAGGAGAAATAAATCTCACCTCCTTCTTGATATGCCTGTGGTAGTACCATGGTTCTCCAACCGTGGTACCGGGAGAAAGCTACAGTGCATTGCCATATCTCAAGTACCTTAACTTCTGCGTGCTCACAACCTCAACTAGACATTCATCATAACCAGGACATTAATGTTACCCTTTAATCCTAATTTTGTCCATCATCTCTCAGTCTCTGTGCTTCCTCTATGTACAACACCACCCAATCGGGGAAAAGGTGAGAGGACCTATTGAGAATTTCAGTGGTTACCTTAAAAAACTGCTGGAGTGCTCGTTCTACCAGTGTCCCCATTTCTCTGTGTTGGCTGCCCACCAGCTTCTGGCTGGGATTCACAGTGCAAGTTATAACCCAAAAACCTCAAAACGTGCGTGACCAGCTGTGCAGTTCTTCGTTTTCGCACGTCATCTCTGAGCCTTTGTTACTGGGGGGCTTTCTGGAGCCCATGGCAGGATGAGCCTGCAGCAGACTCTCTGCTCTTGAATTTGCACCCCGTAGAGACACTCCTCATTCTTATCTGATCTTCATCCCAAGTGGCAGCTCTTCACCTCTCTGCTCAGGCAGTGTTGCTCACAGTAGGCGAAGGGATTCCTGGCAGTTCTTCTCAGTGGAAAGGCTTTCGCTGTACGTAAGTGATATGAAATCCGCCTACATGTTTGGGAAGGTGACAGTGCATTATAATCATACGGCCTCACTCGAGTGCCCGTAACAGCGACTGTAGCAACACGAGCGGAAGCTCGGAAGGAAGGGAATGAGAAATTCACTCCCACCACTTGACTCATGTGGGTTGCTGCTTAGATACAGGTTGAAGCAGCAGCTGAAGTCATGAGTGTCTGTGGGCTGCGGAGTTTCTAACTTGATGTTTTATGGGGCTCTGCCTATCAAAATATTTGAGATCTGCTCATCTCTGGTTACCGTGCTGGGTTCAGAAGCGTGTTTTGGCTGCACAGAAGCCATAGTAAGGCACCACCTCGCTCAAATGCTGGCTGAGTGAGCTGCATTTTGAGCATGGTTATGAGGGAAAGGCCATGCGTGTACAGTAACTATGAGCTGTTGAAAATAGTTTCTAAGGGGCATCCCAAGGTTCCAGGGCTGCTATTCTGACTGGACAATGTGGTGCTTACATAAGTATTGTTTCAGAGAAACAATCACTAAGGGAATATGCAGATATGTGAACAATTGTTGGATTTGGGGCACTAATCAAGGACCCAAAATCAGTATTATATTTTCAAAGGAAATGTTACATTGTCTAATCTTCAAATTGCATGCCATTTTGGTATTACTAAATGAGAGGAAGTGTGGGCTTGTGGTTGAGATGGTGGGGTGAGTAGTCCAGGGTCAGTTCCTGGTTCTAGTCCAGACTCCCTGAACCCAAGTTACTTAATCCTCCTACCCTTATGTTCAACAGTTCCTTATCAGGAGATAAGGATATTAGCTTTCTCCAGGTTTCTTCTATTTTATCTATTAAATAATGGGGGGGAGATGGAGAGAAGACATAATACAAAGGTGCGCAACATGCTGCACAGTAGAACACCTCATCTTGATTAAGGACATGACAAACATTATTGTTGTTTGTATTAGTTTCAGCTGTCCCACCATATTCTCTTATACAAAGGAAGACTATTATAGAAAACAACAGTTGTAGATAGATATATAGATATACCTAACTAGCTATTACATTTCTCTCCGGTTTAAAGAGGCATATATATCTGTCTCGGTGTGGGCCATGTGTTAGAGGCTGAGTGTTTTACAAAGTGGTATTGTGACTGAAAGGCTGAGGACATACCCTTCCTTTTCATGGACTGTTTCCCAGAACTAGCAATTATTCACTACACTTCTACTCTGTGAAAGGGTAACACATATAATTAAAACTAATACAGGGTTTTGATCAGTGTGGATACAGATCACCACATAAGTCTATTTTATTGTATAGTATAATATCTATTCTACGTTTTGCAAGCAAGAGTAAAAGTACAAGATATACTGTTTTCCAATTCATGGTGAGTCAGTGGTAGACTATTTAAAGCTTCCTTTTCAGGTGAGTGGTTATCCCCAGGTTTTCTCTAAAATTTATGATCTTCCTTCCTGACTTTAACTGTCCTAGTTTTCCTGAGGAAATCAAAACATGATGGCATAAACCAGTCATTTTGTTGTACATAATGCATATGATTTGCTTTTTCACTTCAACGTTTTTCACCCATCTAAGGCTAAGAGCACAGCATTTGTATGCTGTGGGCCCAAGTCGATGTTGTGATGGTGGTGAGCAGGTTCTGCTGCCTGCTTGGGTTTGTTTGGCTTGTTCTCCAAAGTGTCTGAAGACACTCAGGGCCACATCCAGACTTGAAGTCATCTCCTATAATCTCAGATGCCTGAAAATCAGAAGCTTGATCTGTGTTAAGCACCATAGTTGTCACACTAGAAATTCTTTATGTGACTCTTCTATGGTCATTATAAGAGCAGGAAGAATCACCGGTGTTGCAACCAGGCAGGATAATTAAGCCTTCTCATTGGAGAACTTACCACAACGTGACAATCTGGTAGGAAAAAAGCTCTTCCAGCATGCAAAGAGGTTCACACATACCTGTCCCTGCACCAAATGAGTTCAGGGTGATCAGCTGCCCTGGACTTTATACAGTTGCAAGGAAACAGCCTGAGAGTGACCTTCGTCCTTCCACCCAAACCATCCCCTAAAGGTCATATACAGCTTTCAAGTCCATAAACAGAAGCCTAAAGTACCTGCTTAGGTATCTGCTGTGCTTTTATGTTCAGCCTTCTACAGGGACTGAGTTGTAGACGCCTCTGAGAGTAATTCTCCTCCATCCCCTCTTGCCAGCTAACAGGGAAGGAAAGTTTAAAATTTCAGTTTCAGTGTTTCTTACTCATGCCTGCATGAATTTATTTTTACAAATGCGATGGAAAGGGAGGTGGCAGTCTTTGCAAACCAGGAGTTCTTGGCAGTATTGATGTGCCACTTTTGATTCATGTTTGATACGCGTGGCTTTCTGTTTCTGTTCTTAACAGTCCTAAGTGACCTGACACAGAGCACACTGAAATATGTGGGTTTCAGACCAGGTCTGTGATGGACTCAATGTGTAGAAATACTGAGTATATTGATAAAACATGAGGTTGTCTGTCAAGCTGGGGAATCCGTGCCAAATATTGAACTTCTTCAACATTACTCCATTGACAAAATGCCTTTTAACATTATGCCCCATCTGAACTTTTCATGGGGACTAACTTAATTCTCCTTCATAAACGCTGTAGCAATAGCAGGTTCATATTTTATAACAAAAATCTCAGGTTTACTTTGGATTTATAGATGAGACTAATCTTTACGATAAAGTTTTCATCACTGCAGCTTCTTTGAAGAAGTAAAAGGACATAAGGAAATCAGACATGGAAATATTCATCTCTTTTTTGAGATAGCCAAATGCTGAATCACTACAAAATATGCACTGCACTCTTAAACCTGCTGCCAAGGAAGAGTGAAAAAACAGATGCTTTTCCCGTGTTTGTCTGTGTCACCCTCTCATAGTGTCTGTTCTACAAACAGCACCGTTTGTGTATTTGAGCATCAACAAGCTTGCAGATTGAGCTCTCATGTAAACCAAAGGTGAGACAGACCCTGGCTGAGTAAAGTTCTCCAGGTTTTATTGATGTCGTCTTGAGGTTACTTTGCTCAATATAAGTGTGCTGAACACACAACTTCACTCCCACAGGTAGATGGGACAATTCACAGTAACCAGTCTATTTGCCAAGCATAACCTCTGTGGCCACTGAATTCTAGTTTCTTCAAAGTTGATAGGTATCTGAATCTCTAAATGTTGTACATATTCATCACAAGCAAGCGTTTGAGTTGCAAAAGCAAGTCCTGCCAGGGTGAGCATTTCTGTTGGCTCATTTAAAAATTGTTTTTCCTAAACACACAAGTGGCATTCACTTTCTATTCACTTGCCGCGTTTGAGTTGCAAAAGCAAGTCCTGCCAGGGTGAGCATTTCTGTTGGCTCATTTAAAAATTGTTTTTCCTAAACACACATGTGGCATTGCAACATTCACTTTCTACTCACTTGCCCCAAAATACCATGATAATGAGTGTTAAGTAAGATGTGAAGTGACATTAATAAGCTTTGAATTAAAATACTGTCCATAGGACATATATACAAGTTAATACACCTCCTTTCACACTACAGCAGGATATATTTTGTTTTCAAAATATCCTAAATGGAGTGTATTCCTGCAGCCTCTGCTGCTCCCATATGTTGCTTTTAAATATCAGATGAGTTTTTCCAATTGGTTTAAACATCTTATGCTGTGGCCAGCTGATGTAAATTGGCATAGGTCCATTATATCACTGGAAATATGTCAGTCTACACCAGCTGAGATTACAGCACACTTCTAGTTTAAAATACACTTAACAACTTCTTAATGCTTTCTTGAACAATGCTAGTAAAGTCACCTGTTTTATCTCAGTTTCTGTCCTCAGTAAAACGTATGGCTAAAAGTCAACATCTTGGGGAAGACGAAAGAGAACAGGGCCTGTCCTCACTCAATCTTTAAGGCAAATATCCTTTGCAAAGTCATGATGGGAGGGAATGAGTTTCTGTAAGACAAGTGGGAAAGAAGAACATATTTTACCATTTTAAGTGGTTCTGAAAACAGAGTTAAACCCAAGGCACTGAAGCAAATTCTTTTTGGCTTCAACTCAGGAGCTGCTTAAATTATTCACTGTAAATGTATGACCATACTGATTTAACATTTTTGCTGTTCTTTGTGATTTTGTTGAATGAGTTTACCTTGATTTGCTGCCTGTTCAAAGCAGTTTTGCCTATTAAATAATTTTCAAATGTTCACCTTGAGCTGCATAAAGATATTACTGATATGCTCCCATAATTCCTCCCCTTGAAGTGCCAGTCTAGTTATAGCAAAAAGAGGTGCACAGACGTCGCTCTCATACTGCAATGTGAAGTACTGTTTTGCAAGGCTTTGTACAGTTGCCACGTGCTGGTGCTCCCTTGTGTCGTCTCTCATCTCCACACCCTGATATTCCCCATGGGATGTTGCGGAGGGGCCTGTCAGGGACTAATGATTTTTTTGGGATGGAGCAGATAACTCCTATGTGTTTTCTCCCACCCTGGGTTCATCTTTCCCAGGTGTCTTTGGGATGGCTGCTAGTACCAGGAGTGAAACTGAGCATTATGAGCAGGGCTCTTGACGGGGACTGCAAGCTGGCCTAAGCAGAGGCTGGAATGGTGCTTCCCCAAATGTGTGCCATTCCAGTACCGCAAAAGCCACTTTCCCAGCTGAGCTCACACCAGTACTAGGCAGTGCAGTATAAACCCACAGTGGGTTTCAAGACATCCTGACATATCACCGAGCTTGGCACTGCAGACATCTCCCCTTCCTTTGAGGGCAGAGCCCAGCTCAGCGGTATGGGACCTGTTCTTGTGTGCTCTGGGAGTGAACAGATACCCATTGCTGCTCTTTGGCCCCACAGCCATCCACAGCCTGTACTACAGGAAATAAGCTCAGCTGAGCTGTTCCTTACTGCATTTCTTG
>NW_010264952.1:0-35849 GCF_000690775.1 Eurypyga helias | reverse complement strand
AAACATGGATAGTAAGTGGCTACCTCAATAAAACCAGGATTGAACAAGAACATAAAGGGAATGTTGGGTGACAAAGCTGAAGCATGGATAAAGATGGGTGTTGTCAAAGTGGAAGGTGATTTTCTTGTCTAAATGTACCTCCTCCTGGGAGTTTGGTCTTTGTATGAAGGCTGGCACTGCGTGTTGATAATAATGGAGGTCTCTGGGTGGTGTGGTCCCTGAGGTATAGAGCTTCAGCTGTGCAACAGACAGGATTTATCAGGCTATTGTCCTCCCAGGGTCAACACTGGCTCCTTTCATGAGAAAAAAGTGTCCCTTTTGGATGCTTTCAGAGAGCTTCAGGAAACTGCGTCCATCAGAGACCCCTCCACACTCACCCAGGCATCACTCCAGCCTTTCCTGAAGCATCTTACTTCTTAATTCTCCCATCTGGAGAAGTGCCTTCCACTTTGTGGCTTTTCCTGCCTTCAGAAGGGAAAATTTGGATTTTTTTAAAAGCATTTTTCTTAAGTCAGAAACTTTACATCTCTGTCCTATTCTTGGTATCTTTAAAAGCCTGTTATAGAACATTTATTGGACCATTCAAACACCCAAGTCTGAGGTTTGTGAGAGTTAAGTGTAGGAGTACAACAGAGTCGATACACATTTTTGTCTCTGTCTTCCCATACCCTCAGCTTGTCTGCCAGGCACTGCACTTGCTGCTTTTCAGATTCTCTGGTGTTATCTGAAAAGCACTGAAGTGTGAGTGAGAAAGCAAGAAGGATGCCATTTGGTAACTGGTGATTTCAACATGAGCACGTTACTTTGCTGCTTTTATGCAGCAACAAAATATAGCTTAAAGGTCTCCTCTGTGCATGCCATTTTCAGTATGTTGGGGAAATTATATTTTTACCTACATAAAGCAAAGCAAGCTCTGGACGGCTGCCATCTCCCTCCAGATGACATAAAAATGCTAGTACCTGGAAAGAATAAGTTAAAACCCCAGAGCTGTGTGAAACAGTAAAATGCAAGGCATAGACCCGAGTAGTAAAACTCTTCTCCAAAGCAGTTTGAGTATGCCTACGTGCAAGGTCATACTGCTTTTAGCTGTCTCATTAAATGTCCCTCTTGTCAGGACTTTTAAATATACCCCTTTTGACCTGAAGGAAGCATTGGTCGTCAAGGGAAGCTAAATGTCAATCCAAAGTCAGCTGTGAGAGGTAGCACTGTTACCTGTAACCTTGAACACTGCTTAAAATTCCAGCACCCACTGCATAAAATGCTCCTCCTCCAGGTCTGAGTCAAGTCCATGAGACGTTTGAACTGGATCCTGTTCTGGTTTCAGACAGTTTGGTTGTGTTACAGCCCTCGGCAATTCTGCCAGTCTACACCAGCTGGACACATCTCCCTGGCCATTGGTCTTCACAGTGTGTTGCACCCAGCAACAGGCAAATATTCTGTGTTTTTCCTGTTGCTTATGTTTCTCCTAAGTAACCTAATTAGTAATTCACATTTTAATGAGCTCTTTCTTATGGGGTTAATAACCTGCATTATTTTGTGTGGTTTTAGCCATTAGCAGCTTGATGGTAAATGGTTTTAGTTTGTTTTGATGCACATCTGTTGATTTAGCACCTCAAAAAGTAAATAGTTCAGTGAAGATTTGATCAGGAATGAATTTGGGATATGCCCTTGAGGTCCTAATGCAGGCAGCAACCCTCCCACTATCTGCTCTCTTTCAATTTGCCTTATTAAGACTTTCCCAAGACCCAGAGGATGTGTTTTTCCAATATGATGCTCCACAAAGTTGTCCTGCCACTGTGGTAATTGGTGGCATGCAATCATATCCCAGTGGGCTGTTATCAAAGCATCTCCCTAGGTGTTCAGCTCCAGGAATGAATTGATACTGACACCTTGGAAAGAAAAAAGTGAGAGAAATCTGAAAAGGAACCTGCATGGGTGGGGGAGGAGGAGGAGAACCAGTTCCCAGGGATTTCACACATAACTTCTGTTGCTATGGCAATTGCTCTGTCTGTCAGTACTTGCTCAGAGCAACAGCTTCATCTGAAGCCACAGAGTCAGGCAATTTCCATATTTCTCATTTGGGAATGTGGGGGACAAGCAACGGAGACGTTTTCTCCAAAAAATGTGGTATGTGGGGAGGGTGTGATAGAGAGGGAAGAAGAGTTTGCAAATATGCATTAGCCTGGTCCCTGCTCTTGCCAGGGTGTCATCTGGGGCACGTTTGTGTATGGCACCCAGAACAACCAACACCTGAGTTTCCACTGGAGCTTCTAAGCAGACCCACATTACACATAAGCAAAAAAGGGTTGGGTCAGGAAAGTGAGAATTCAGCAATCACACCCTCCAGCATATGGAGGAACTATGAAACATGTCTTGTATCTAAATGTCTCTTTTACGTGCTCTTAAACCAGGAGGATGCAAGAAAGTGTTGAATCACAGACATTGTCCTTGGTAGAACACCATCTCACCCACAAATTGCTTATAACACTAATAGAAACATGGCACAGACAAGAATCTGTGGGAAGAATGAATCACTGGAAAAGACATATTTATATAGCAGCTTTCGGCATCGTATTATGGCAGCTCTGCTTCTGCGGGATCTGATCCTAGAGGTCCTGCCACACTCTAGACCTTGAGGATGTACTCAGCCTTCAAGTTCTGCTTAATCATGGCCTTTCCAAATATAGAGGCCGGTCAAAACACCCCCTCCAACAGGGTACCAGGTGGCTTCCTTCCCTTGACCTCGAGACAGGACGAATTTCAGCTGTGCTTCATGATGTTGTGTGCCCACAGAACAAGGGGTGCAGTGTCAGTCCAGCCTGAGAACAAATAATCTTACTTCTACAGAAGGTATTTTCACTCCATGCCTTCCCACACCCTTTTCACCATGTGATTTCAGGAAACTGCTCCCTCGTGATGAAAAGTTCCTGCAGTAATGTACCCCGAGGTGTTGGTTTTTAAGCTTTTCCAGTGAACAAGACATGTCCTGCTTAGAGCAGTGTGCTCGCCAGGGCACAGCTTGCCAAGTGCTAGGATTCAGACTCTGAGATCCGAATTTTCTTTTTATTTCTCCCAAATTGAGCTGGATCAAGTCTTCATAAGAGAAGAATATGTTGGCATAGACTGGATAGAAAACAGAGATAATGCCAGCTGCGCGTTAACTTTTCAACTGGCATGTATTTTGTTGTTTAGAGCTGGTATTATTGAGATGTGATCTTCTCTACGGTGCCAGAGAGGTTAGTGTAACTGTCACTACAAGCATTTGAGTTAGGCAACACATATCTCGGTTTAAATCATGCTTCACATGCGGACTTAGTGTATTGACAGCATTTAGGATTTCAATCCACACTTCCTCTTTCAAGTCAAATCTTCTTTCAGCTTCCCTGAATATTTTTTAATGACTTTTTAAATAAAGTGAACTAAGTGGATGGAAAGCTTATATGATTTCCAGCATGCAGAGCAGTGCAAACCCTGCACCGCGAGCATGACACCCCGCAAGCCTTGCTCTGAGCGTGGGCTGCGTGGCAGCGCTTGCTGTCCTTCCCTGAACCCTCATTGCCACCACCAACGGTCTGAGGGAGCTTCTGCTGCATTTCCCTGCATCTTCTAGAAACGTTTTCTGGCCCCATGTGCCCCAGATTTTCTATCTGGAAAAAAATGTGAGGTGTCTTCCTGTGTTCTGGTTGCTTGTGTGTGTAGCACTGTCAGGAAGGGAGCATCTGAGCAAGGAAAACTCCTATCAGAAAGCCCTGCTTAGAATAAACACCAGGAAACCAGAGAAGGGTCCGTGTTGTCAGGCTACACGGCTCCTCTGGTTTCTGCTGGCCGGAGTCATGTGAATCTCCCACACTTTCAGCAGCAGGATGGGTTTTTTCCCAGATCTGGAAGTATTCTGCTAAAATAAATTGGCTCCTAACGGGGTTGCCTCCCCACTGCAAGAGTGAGAAGTAGTAGGGCCTATCTGAAGTGAACTGCCTGCAATCCTGTTTCTCTTTGAGAAAAATCTCACTTTTTCCAGAGGGCTCCCCCAGCCTGGAAGCCTGAAGATAAGGAGAGGAAGATAAAGGCTGCACTGTGGGGCTGTTTGCACTGGAAGAGACAATAAAGTTGATGATAGTAAATGCTGAGTGTATGAGACTGAATGGATGGATGGAAAATTACCAAGATATTATATGCTGCTTTATCTTGGGAATTCAGCAAGCAATTGTGATTTTTAGCCTGGTGTGATATAAGACAAGCTGAGCTGCATCCTAAGATATGAGGGAGCATGGCTGGGTTCTCCTGCTCACCACTCCTCTCAGGGGTCTTTTCAGCACGCTTCAGGCCACAGACAGGGGGTAACCTGGGGACTGGCACCTCTGCCTGGGACCACCAGGCTGCTGGGATTCGTGCCTTGCCTGTGCCACCCTGGGAAAGCCCTGTGTCTTACTTCCTTTTGATTTGTATCTAAGTCCTTTTGGGGTTCAGAGCCTTAATCTTGCCTGTCAGTCATTCTGTTTGGGTTTGGTTTTTTTTTAAGGGCTGACAGTTCTTCCCTCCCCACAGACGTGTTGTGTACATGAATAGGTGGTGCCGGAGGGCACATACGCCAAGCCTTTCTGACAGACTAGACCAGAGGCCAGCACTGGGAGTTGGCTGCTGGGGCAGCAGAACAAGCGACTGGACTGCTTTTAAAACAACATCCATCTGAAGTTTTCCTAATCCATACCCACTGCTCACAGTTGCCAGGGAAAGTCTTCGTGGAGCGCTGAGCCAATCGAATGGAGGCACAAGGAGACCTTCTTTCCTCCAGCCTGTGGATTGCTGTGTTGCACCAGAAACCTCCTTGATGGTGGGAGGAATTCTTTTTTTCAAGATCCATAAAAATGGAAGGCTGCTGATGTAGCTGAGCTGGAATTAGGGTGGAGTCTTCATAAGTCCTTTATAATTTTCCCTTTCTCCTCCTCTTCCCTCCCTGCACACTCCATTTCAGCAAGTCCAAGCAGGGGCTAGAGGGCAGGAGTGGGACCAGGTTGTATGTGGGGAAACATGTGCAAAGTCCAAAGGATGCACCTGGGATCTTTCCAGGGAACTGATTGCAGCCTGTGGATCATTTGTACCCAACAACCCCGTTAGACCCCATGTGGGACCCAGCTTCATGCATCCAGATCCGGAGTAACGGCTTGTGACCAGCTTAATAGCAACCTGCTCCCTTCTCCTGTCTGAATTTCCTGCAGAAACATGACAGCATTTTTTGCTTTACGCATAGTGTTTCCGAAGGGAAGATATTAGCCCTTGATGCACGGGGGAAATGGGAAGGTTGGAAATAAAGGCATGGGCTACATTCCTCTTAGATATAAAGCAACTGGGGCCACCAGGAATTAAATTCCCCCATGGTTTCTAATTTGAATCACAATCTTTTTTTCACAGAAGGCCACATCCTTTTCAGAGGTAGGCACAGAGGGCTGCAGATGTGAGCTTCAGATCTTTGGGTTGGGGTTCCCAGTTTAACCTCTGGGGTCTTGGAAAGAAGTCCCTGTTCCCAGACTGCACTGAAAAACAGAGACAATTTAGCATCTTCCAGCACCATGCCGGTCCTCTTTTTTCTTTAGTCAATGGTGCAGAGCTCTCCTGCCTAACATGCATTTCTTCACAAGCCTGGAATCTGACAGGGCTTAAAAAAGACAAAAATGACACAGATGTGCATTCCAGGCATCATTCCCACATGGTCTGACAAGGCCCAAATTAGCCTGGATTTAGACTGATGCAGTAGGTCAGCCCAGATGTGAGAACTGAGCTCAGTGTACGCGCAGGAGCTCGGACCCGCTCCTCGACATCTCTGCATCTTCTGGGCCAACCCAGTCTGAAAGAGATGGGGAAAGGTCCTGGGCACACCTCACCACCACAGCCTTCTCTATGGTATCTGCTGCTGCCACAGTTTCCCCATTCTCTTCCCCATTCCCCCACTTCCAGGGCGGTCTAGAAAGTGGCTTTGTCAGGGGATGGTTAGTCCTGTGGTGTGTCTACGCAGAGGAGGTTATCCTGTATTTTCACATCTCACATGTAACCAGGGGGCTTGGAAAGGGTCCCACTTCCTCAGCTAGCATCCAAAGGGCAGCACTTGTACTCTAGTCTCACTCCACCACTTCATGACCCACGTGAGGGTGCTTCTCATTACAGGCTGCCCTGTATATTGACCCTGCAAACTGGAAATCTTCCTAGGAGCTCTGTGATTGATACTCACATATAGATATATATGTCTTAGGGAGATTATTGGGCCAGAGCCTTAGCTGGCATAAATATGTGCAGGTCCAATAGGGCCAGCTGGTATATGCTGCCAAAAATCTTGGTGTATGGAGGCTAAAAATCTTACTGGGAGGGAATTGTCTGTGTCATTTTATCACATGTTGTGTAGTAAAGCTGAGCAAATAACTCACACTAAATCATCCTGTCAATGAATGCAGCCACATCATTGCTCACAAAGTCAGCATGGGACTGAGGAGTGCTCTCCTCCTGAGCCCCAAATCTGTGCCAGAGCAAGGGCTGGACATGCACAATTCCTCCCTCCCATCTCCCCGGTTCACCCCCTCCATGAGGCTGGAAAGGAGCCAGGCTCTTCCTTGGAGTTCACATCCCCCCTAGTCTGGGCATGGCCAAATTGTCCAGGAGCAATGTCCAGTACTCACAGATTAACTTCCCATGACTCACGATATAATAATTCCTGCCATAATTCGTGGTATGACTCCTAGCATTGTGCTTCGAGGATTGACTATCTGAAATGAGGAGAACTGCGAGGGCTTGATTGGGTGTGCGGATTACAGGGCGTCTCCCAGGGATCTCACGGTCCGAGTGTAGAAAGCACCCAGTTCTCAGCTACAAATGTTTCCAGCTCAGAAGTGTGGTGAATTTCCTGTTTGCAGAGATCCCAGATGTTTGCTTTAAAATTCACTCCAGCCCAAATGTTCACGCTGGTGAACTTGTTCGCTGGACTGTTTCCAGAAAATGAATGCAAAAATGGGGCTGGGACGCAGGGAGGGAGTGACAGGCGATGGTTTATTAGTTCACTGTGGGTGAATCAAATGCACACAGACACTGTCTGGGATTTGACCAGCCGTGATTGGAAAACTTGTAGGAATCAGGTAATGGAGATGGCAGAGGAAATCCTGTCATTCATTGTTTTAGTCTTACTGATGTCACTTTTATGTCCCTTTTATCCCTTGTCTCATCCAAGGCTTCCAGAGGGAAAGTTGTGACTGACAGTTTTGGTCAGACAACCAGACATGACGTGCAAGAGGTCAATTCATTCTCTGTTTGTCAGAGAGGAAGAGATTTATTTGCTGTAGGTACATCCGGCTTTGACTTCTTTTCGATGCTCTTTTGTTTATGCAAACCAGTCAGCTGGGGGCATGGAGGTCAAGATCTACATCCCAAGTAGGAAATCAGTGCTCAGAAATAGCAGCCTTGGGAGTTCACAAGATGAAGGTCCCTCCAGGCTCCCGCTCAAATGCGCCCCGTGGAAAGGAAAACAAAAGCCCTGCATTTCTACAGGAGGGTGTATTTATGGTTTTAAATTGCAAAGCCCAGTTCTACCACAATGCAACCAAATTATTTCGGGGCAGATACACAGACAAGGTGATCGGGAGCTATTAGCTACCCACATTTTTCAAATGGAAATTCCAAGTTCTTTAGCACATGTTGTGTTTTGATAAATTTTGCCATACCAGCCCCTTTTGCAAAAATATTTGGGGATTGAGACAATAAATCCTGATTTGCTATTTAAACACAGAATAAAGGTCAGGTTTGTGCCCAAAAGAACACAGACTCTTAGTAGATCTATTCAGGTGGCTTTCTTCTCTTGATCTGCAGCTATGTGGTAACCGCTGGGGTTTTCACGAGCTGAAGGCTGTCTCTACGTGACATATAGGACCTTTCTTTCTTTGCAAGTTACTGTTTCTACTTGTTTGCAGCTGTGGCTTCTTTCTTGTTTTCCTAACAGATTGCTGTTAAAAATTGAAAGTGGTTCAAGTCTTAGGTGAAACAATTCCCTCTACTGACCCTGTTAATGACAGACCTATGTACTTGCCTTGCACTGACTTCACAAAATCGGTTGGTTTCCTTGTGCTGCCATCTACAGAGCAAGCAACAGGTAGTGCCTGTGGATTACTGACAGATAGTCTCAAATCCGCCTCTCTAAATCTTTATGATCAGTACCTTCTCCAGCTCTGATAAGCACTGTTGGCAGCTGGGACTGCTGGTTTTCTCCCCCAAGACTGTCCTTGAAGACCTCACCATAAGACTGGCAATCCAGATTGCTTTGTTGCAGGTCTGTGCCACAGGCTGCTTCAATACCAGGGAGATTCAAGTCTCCAGCCCTCTTAGCAGAGAACATGAGTTCTAGGAGTCTCTGGGCCATCCAGCAAGTGATCTCTTCCTGCTTCATTCTCACTTCATGCTTTGTTCCTTCATCCTCATCTACACAACACTTCTGTCTCTCCTTCAGCCATGTGAAGCTCTGAAATATTCTCGTGGCATCAGTGGTGACCTGTTTGAGGACATTTTTCTGCAAATCAATGCTCCCAGTCTGGCACAAGTGAACTTGAGTCTCTGCCACCAAGCTGCTGCATGCCCTTAGTCACGTCACCCCAGTGGTCCTTTGAGACAGGGCAGAGCTGTGACGTTCTCCCATAAAGGAGGAAAAGATTGCCTGGGGTGGTCCTTAATCCTTCTACTGATTTCAATAGTTTTGGGGTTAGTCCAGAGCTAAGTGTTGCTCATGCCATACAGAGTGTTGTGTGTGCACAGGTACACAGTGACATACCTGCAGGGACCAAGAAGTGAGCAAGAAATGTCTTAAGACAATAAGGCTAATGGGAACCCATTTACTTTAGACTTTGCAAAAATGTCCTTTAGCAAATCCTGATGGTACTTAAACTGTGTCTGGAACCTCAAGGTGCTGGATGGACCTTCCCTTCTAATAGAAGTGAAGGAAGCAGGCGGTGAAAGTATTGATTTATAATGTGCTGACATCTTTAAAAATTTGATCCAGTCTGAATGCTCCAAGGATTTCTGTATGAAACCCTACCCTGGGTGACTCCCTTTAGGTTAAAAATAAATGCTGCATTTCTGTATGTGGTGCAAGCGACTGCAGTCAGAAAGTCTGGATGCGAAGTGTACAGACCGGCCTGAGGAGAGGGTTGCAGCGTGAGGAAGTTTGTCACTGGGATGGGGCTGATGCCGGGTGTTCCCCTGTGGCAGTGAGAAGGCAGCAGTCCAGCATGATGACTTTTTCCTTCCTGTTGTGTTTGCTCCCTGGGATGGCAGCGGGCAGGAAAGACCAAGGTCTGGCGCAAGGTTATAGGTTCAGCGTGCAGACCAGCGGCAGGGCGCACAGTGAAGGCGCTTGCAGACACAGAAAAGCCAGACTCTTGGGAGGCTGCAGCAAGCACGATCTATGATTTCTCCAGCCCCGTAGGAAATGAGGATTAACAAGTGCTAGCCCTGCTGGGGGTCTGCCTGGGTCTGGAGAACAACCAGGCACCACCGAGGCAAGGGAAAGGCTGATGATGACGATTTGCTCAATGCTGGGGCCTCCCGTCCCCATTCATGACTCTCTCTTGGGCAGAGTGGCAGCCAGCAGCCTCCCCACATCATGGTCTTGCAGGAACCCAGGAGGAGTAGAGGTGAACTACAGCTTGTGGAGCTGCACTGGGAAACAATCCTGCATGCTGGCGTACACAGAGCCGGCACTAAATGGCCAGCTCTCGCTCCCGCAACCCGCTGTGGGGCAGAGCTTTCACCCAGCTAATGGCTGAGCTGAGCTTGCCAAAGCAGGTAAAGATATAACCTGCAGCTCCCTCAACGTGTTTGTGCAGTTCTTTGACTGTGACTGGGAGAGGAAGGAGGGCACTAGGCAATAACTCACATACCTGCACTGGATTGTGTAAAACGTGGCTGTGAGCGCCCTGCCATGTTGCTGCATGTGCCTTGGTTTTATTATTCTCTGCCCCGACAATGCGTACGCTGGTATTTTCAGGGTGGGGTTCATCACAGGCTTCCATGATTTATTTCCCTTCTCTTTGCTGGGGTTTCTGAAGCCTCTGAAGAGGCTTTTGAGACTGACAGAGGGAATGATATGTTTGTGCCTCTGCCTATTTTTCTAGATGAGGCTGTGCCCCAAGCGTCTTTGGCTTTAGGGTCTCTCTGTAACATCCACAAGGGAAAGGACTGCAAATAGAGGGAGTTTATGCTGCTGAGACAAGGTCTGAGTGCTACAACTAGATCAGAAAGTACCCTTGAATAGAATAGGAATTGGTTTTATTCCCAAATACTGAGATGCAGAACTCTGCAGAAGCCACCATCGGCCAGGGACTTAAGGCCACCACGTAGGTTTTGCTGAACGCCTTACTCGCACCGTACAGACAGCCTCCTGGCCTTTCATGTGATACCCCAATCCAGGAGAGCCTAAGGAGCAACAACAGCCAGTCTGCCTCTTCAGTCTCCCTTCCCAGGATGCTTGCTCCAGCCTACACATCTCACACCGTGCCTTAATTCCCCTGAGCCACCTCCACCTCCCAGGCTGATGGGGAGACAGCCAGCCACGGCACTGAGTCAGCTGTGGGAACACACTGCTGCCTGTGGGTGCCTTGCAAGAGGCTGGGGGCACAGGCAAACACTCCCTCCTGACAGAGGACATTCAGTTTTATTTAAAAAGGCATGGTTGACATTAATAGCATGTACAGCTACCTGGAGACTGAAAAAAACTGAAGGAAAAGCTGCCGTGAGACAAAAAGAAGTGGCCCGCAGTGGAGGAAGCATCACGTCGAGCTACTGCCCTCTGCTGCTGCGGGGCCCTGGCCGAGGTAGATGGTTGTGGTGGGCATCCATTTCCAGCAAAACTTCCCACTCGAGGCTCCCAGGGGCTGTGGAGCCAAAGCTTCTCAGCCTGCCATCCTGCCTCGCCTAAGGACTGGGAAGCTTCTCTCAGGTTTTTGTTCAGGATCAAAGTAAACAGATTTGTTCACCTTGTCCTGAGCACTCATTGTCAACATAGGTAGCCTATGAGGAAGTAACAGTCGTTTATCAAGATAAAAAGGTTTCAATTTAGTTGCTAATTATCTCTTATCGTGCTTTGCTGGCCTGACACGAGCCAAAATTAATGTGGTGCTGCCAATAGGTGTTGCTCTAGCGCCCGGGGAGAGGGAGCCTCTGGGCTTCTCTGCAGAGCGTGGGACTGGGTTTTCAGTGTCCTCAGAGCCTTGCTATATGCCTGGTACCCACCTCACACTACACACCATCCCCATCGGTCATATATTAACCTAACATTACTTTTCAAACAGATCTTTGATCTGTTCTGCTGCACTGAGCAGTGTCTAAATGCTGCTCAAAAGCCAGGAGCAGGAGGCAGCTGGGAGAGGTAATAGCACAAGGAATGAACTGCTTGATGGATGCCCAAAACAGGCAGACGAGCTCCTGCTGGGTGCCTTCAGGCCGAACTATGGACAAACAGCACAGGGACATCACATAGGGAAACCACTTCAGGGAGGGCTGCAGGCAGTCCTGAATAACGGCGGAGTCTAAACAACAGTATTAAAAGAAAAGGTTTGGGAGGCACCTGAAGCACAACCTGGCTCCTGATTTTGTCCCCTGTGATGGTAGGAAGTAGCATTTGCTGGATCTGTGTGCGGGTTATACCCACTTCCAGTTGGGCTGGTTGGCATACAGAAAAACAACGTCATAATATAGGTGGCAACTGCATGTCCCTTCTCTGCTGCCACAGCTTGTCCTACTGCTGCCCATACCAAGAGATGACGCTTTTTTTTCCTGAGTAAACAACATTGGCCATGAGACCAGCACAAGAAAATAAAGTTAATGCCATCTCTCCTATTTGCTAATGTGCATTAAGATAAATGGTCTCTGCTTTGTCCTGTTCTAAACCCCACACGTCCCTCTACGGAAAAAAAAAAAAAAAGGTTTACAAAATGGTTTAGACTAATCTATAACCCTAGGTTCACCTTTTCTTGTTTTTTCTTCAAAGAAATACTTAGGATTTTTAAAATCCATCTGGAAAAATGTGGCATCTCCTATGGGAATAACCTATTGAATTAGCAAATTGGTTTTTTAGAAAACAATAGTTGAGTTTGAAGGGACCTACAACAACCATCTAGCCCATCTGCGTGTTAGACAAGCAAGTATTTTTTACAGACTTGTGTATAAATTAGATAAAATTTCATAAAATGGGATTGCTCTTTAGGAATACTGGGTGAAATGTCTGTCACTTCATCTTGAGCAGAGTATACTATTACGATCAGCACCCAAAACAAAGATCACAGACTACATCCCTGATGCTGCTGTTCTTTTCACTCCAGAAACATTATGTCCTGGATATACCATAATATTTTTTCAGCAAATTAGCAAAAAAAAAGTCTGTTTTAGTTAGCATATGAAATACATTCTGTGCACTGCTACTGTCAAAATTGTAACTGACTGCATAATGAAATATAATGTGGGATGTAAAAATGGCATTTTAATATGCTTTACTCAGGGAGCAGAATTTCGTATGTCATGCTGGCTTACTGGTAATGTACATTTCCCACTGGGCAAACTAAGAGACATGTAGGCTTGCTATCCAGAAAGGTGTCAAGTCATACCCAGTCAAGAATAAGCTTTTCTAGGCCCTACAGAAAAATGTTAAATTTTGCAACACATGTCTTAGTTCAGAGAAGATAACTAGAGTCATATGCTTTAGTCAGGTGATTGCCAGAGGAGGTATTCACAATCACAGCAAACTGGAAACAAACAGAAATGGCATTTTACAAGGGCATGTAGTGATAGTACAAGGGGTAATGGCTTTAAACTAAATGAGTGTAAATTTAGATTAGATGTAAAGAAGGAATTCTTCCCGGAGAGGGTGGTGAGGCACTGGAACAGGTTGCCCAGAGAAGCTGTGGATGTCCCATCCCTGGAAGTGTCCAAGGCCAGGCTGGACGAGGCTTTGAGAAACCTACTCTAGTGGGAGGTGTCCCTGCCCATGGCAGGGGGGTTGGAACTGGATGATCTTTAAGGTCCCTTCTTACCCTAACCATTCTATGATTCTATATATAACTTAAAACCAGAATTTCTGTTGACCACTGCACAGAGGAATGCACTAGTTACATCTCAGAGTAGCTGCCAGATAAGACCAAGAGAGCTGAGCTTGTGACTAAACACCTATTTTCACCAAAAATAGCCTAGTTGCTGAATCAGGCCCCTACTGCTTCAGAAAAGCAGTATGGCTGGTAGTGCTGTGCATGGTGCTGGGTGTGCAGAGGCGTCTGCAGACCCAGCCACCACCACCACCATCCATAACAACAGGTTTCAGGGAAGGGGTTTAGTCCCTGGACAGTAGGAATCTCTGAAATTGTGGCTGTTCTGCACCCACAGGTGCTCCTTCACCTCTCTCAGCAGTCCCAAATCTGCTGGTGGGCTGCCTGAGCCTCTCCTTGCCCAAACACCAAACATCTGGGAATGCTGGGGTAAGATGATCAAGACTCACCCGCCCTAACGGCACCCGCTGCAAATCCTGCACCCTGGGTGTGAGGAGATTCTCCTACCTGCAGCACTAGCCACCTTCACTGATGGCATTTCCAGCGCCAAAATCCACTGCAGTGCTTCATCCCGACTGCTCCTTCACCAACTAGCGAGCTTCCTAACAGGATGTCATGTCACATTATCTTTATTTGCACAGTGCTTCAAAAGCCGGAGACCTGGCTGGGCAGCCAGGCAAAGCTGGATGCTGCCTTAAAGGAACATTGGCCAATTTATCATCTTCTCCCTTAATTTCTGATTGCTTCACAGGGAATCGTCTGACGTCCCTCCTCAGACTCAGAGCCTGGCCACACGAGCAAGCCCTCTCTGCCTCCTTTCTTTTTCTTTTTATTTCTGTATTATTTTGGGGGTGAGGGACTAGAAAAGCCCAGTCCCTCCTACAGCCCTAACTGAGTCAGGCCAGGCTCATCCTGAAGGTTCGAGGGGAAGTGCTTCCCAGGCTCCAGGACCCACCCTTCCGGGAGCCGCAGTGGTGGAGAAGGCTTCTGCCAAGGGAAAGGAGCTTTCAAATCCCACCAGAACATCTTGCTTGGGAAAAGGGAGTCTGAGTCACTACAGCTTCTGCTTTCCCTTTCCACAATATCCCTCTGAAAACGCTGGCTCTCACTGCTTGCACCAGGCGAGGTCGGATCAGGGGACAGTGAAGGCACAGGAGGCAGAAGTCCTGCAGTGTTTGGCTCCCACCATCCACCACTATAACACACCCCTCTGCCATGTGGGAATTCCCCATCAACTGCTCACAGAGCCCAGTGTCCAGCAATGTATGGTCAGTTGAGGTTGAATGGACCAGGGCACATAACCCCAGGATGAGCCCACCTTGCCTCTGGCTTACCCCAGCCACAAGCAGACCCTTGGCAGTAACTTAAGAGACAGTATACAACCCCCTTTTGGAAACGGCGTGTCCATAGTCAACCACTTATTATCCCGATCGGTTTAGCATTGCATTTTGGCTGGCATGCAGAAGCCTTACGGTCGCACAAAGAAGCCAGTGTCACACTAGCTGCAGCTGAGCAGTAACTTTATATAAGGCTAGCAGAAGGTAGGAGAGAGCACGGATCCCCACGGAGGCTGGGACTGTCATGACAGGGAGTTTGTTAATGCTGCATCTTCGCTTCAACATCACGAAGGATCCAGGATCATTTTTTTGGCACAAGCGCTTCCACAAACCAGTGTTTGCTGCAGGATGGTCCACATGACTGACAGGGGGTTACAGGCACGGGGAGATGACATGCACACCAAGTATGTAATGGAATATGTGTTCATGTCAGCAAACGTTTGAACATGCAGAAATTGAGGTTAGACTCAGAAGTGAGACCAAATTGGAGGAGAGGCTCCTGGGACTGGTAACCCTTGGCTACCTCTTTCTGAGCTGCAGGAGAGCAGAAATACTGCAACAGCCACCGCCAGCTCCACAGTCCCCGAATCTCATGGGATTCCCTGGAGTACCATCTGCACGAAAGCCTTTCCTTACCCTTCCTATTCCCTTTCAAGTCCAATTTAACTGAACATTTGTTGAACTTCAGCTTGTCAGATTGGACTAGAAAAAACATTGTGTTTAGGTGCAGGTAACATGAAGAAGCAGTTTATATTATGTTTTTTAACGCTGCTGGAGAAAGGGAGCTGGGTGGTGATTACATGGGGCACAACCATGATGCTCTCCAAGATTTCCTCGAGGGGTATAACTTCAGAGTAACTAAGACGGGCTTTGAGTTGGTGCCAGAGGTGGGAGAAGCACAGAAGGGGTTTGCAGGCAGCCCGCGCTACTCTTCCAGGCTCTCTGCAGTGCATGAGGCTCAGGGTTTCTGTGCAGTTCTCCTGGAGACCAGGTCTGAGCCAACGCATTGGTGCTCAGTGGAAGGATTTCTTCACAAGCACATGTCCTTGTCCACGCTGCAGTTCCTGGGACCTGGCAGCGAATTGACTGCATATAAAACAGGTCATCTATGGGAGGAGGGGGGAGAAATGAACTGTCACAGAAGATATGTGAGAAAAGGAAGTCATTGCTCTTCGAAAATGGGGTATATTGTCCCTCTGCAAGCCCAAATGTGCCTTTTCCAGTTAAGGCACTTTAATAGCAATGGGGAATTGTCCTGTCTCATCTGCAGAGCAGCACCTTTGGACTTCTCCTTTGTTAATGGAGCTGAGATTTCCCCATCCCCCAGTGATGACTGGAGTAGGTGGCCTGAGGAAAAATTCTTTATTCATGTGAAGACAACCCATCAGGTTCATTAAACTGCAGATTACATAGGCTGATGACAGAAAGAAATTAAATAAGGTTTTGTCTCTTTACTTCCTTATTTTTAATTGAATAATAGGCAATTAGTTTGATTGAAGCTAGTCATGTTAAACAGTTTCCTAGGATATCATATTGAGAAACGTCTCATCCTGCAGGTTGCCCAGTGACTTGGTTCCTTCTTTGGCAGTGATTTTGTGGCAGTGATTCTGAGATGCCCACTGTGGTGTTGCTCCTAGATTGCTACACCTTTTTCTTTTTGGAAGGGGTGGTGGAAAGTAGGGTTGTTATCATTATTCTGTATTTAAAAAAGACCCAGGGGTGGTGGAAAAACAAGCGAGTGTGAAAGTGGGATGACTCCAGCGAGAACTGGGAGGGAAGAGGGCACAAGACCCAGGCTGCTGAAATGGAGAAGGGCCAGGATGAACACCATCTGGACAGATGCCCCTCTCCTGTTTCTTGCGCTTGTGCCCATGTCAGCACTAATGCATCCAGTGGGAAGTTTGCCTGGACATGTGAAAGAGTGCTTGAAGGAAAACAGCACTTTCCAGCCTACATCTGCAAAGCCTGCGGGGGTGGGCAGATCCTCAAGGAAGGCTGCCCAGTGAGTTATGGATGGGAAAGCCACTTCCTCACCTCAGTGCCTCTGCCAGCACCCATGCTGATGCCCAGGCTGATCAAGTCTGGTGTGGAAATGAAGCACGAGCTCAGTGGAGAAGGAGCATGGTGAGGTAGCTGCCCCTCGATGAGGCTGACTCCCTCCCTGCCACAGAATGTGGAATACTGTTTTGCTCCGAGCACGCATAGTTTGTGTGGGTGTAGATTTACATTTCGTTAAGGAAAATGAAATAAGGGGGCCGGTTTCAACTAGCCTGCAGTTTTATTATTTGCAAGAGCCTTTGCCTTCATGTGATGCTTTACGTAACAGCTTTACACATCTGCAAAGTATGTAAAGCATTTCCACTGTTGGGAAAAAGAAAAAAAAGGGAGGAGATTTCTGAAAGGTACTGTATCTCCTGGGAGGACTTTACAAGGAATTTTTAGCTGCCAGCAGCCAAGAAAATAGCAAGGATCATGGGTCTGCTCTCTAGGACCAACTTTCTCTAGGTTTATGGGGTAGTAGACCACAATTCCAGGAATGACTAAAAAGCATGCTTGAGAACATACCTGATAATCCTTCAGTTCAGAAATAAAATGTTAAAATGAGATGAGCTAAGTGGGAATAAAAGCAGCAGAGAACTGGGACGTGTATCTTGATCTCAGGAAGAAACAATGGTACCAGGAAGAACAGGAAATTGAGAAATGGACTGAGTTTGGGAAGCAGAAGAGATGTTGCTGTAGGCAGTCTCTGAGCGGTTGCAGAGCTACAGAGAGCTGAGCTGTGGGCTACATGGCTGTCTTACATCACCTAGAAGACGTGAACAAGCACACTCCTCCTTTAATGTTTATTATTACCCTATCTGATAGAGCAATGTATATACATGCAAGGCTGTGGAAAAAAAATAGCAAAAATGTTACGAATGCCTCCAAGGAGGATTGGAATGAATGAAAAATATCTGAAGCCATTCAAGTGCAAAGTCTAGTGAATCGACTCATCACTTTTCTTTGGCCTCTGAGTCTGGGTGGACCCAAACCACAAAGAAAAGAGGAAACAAAGGTGGAGTAGACTCTGAGAAAGATCTTTCTGAAACTTGGCATTAAAATGTAAGAGCTCCCAATCACTGCTCAGCCCACGCAGTGTGAAGCAATTGGAAAGGACTGGAAAATCACTGCACAGTGCCCTGAGATGCAGGAGGTGTTTTGTTTGTTTGTTTTCCTCAGGAGCTGCTTAAGAGCTATATGAGTTCTGAGGAATTGTCACTGAGTTCCTCTTCCACTGAGGTCTCCCTTAAAATGACCTGAAAAAACAGAGTAAACATGAATGTTCAGCTCAATTCACTCATTTTGCTTCTGCTTTGCAATCAGTTGTCCTCATTTAAAGGTATGTCACCTATTCTAACAGTCGTCTTCGTTTTTATAGTCAGGAATAAGTCTCAGATGGTGATCTGCCTGCAGAACAGAAACTTGTAACCTTGGTATAGAGACTTTCTAAATGCCCATCTTTTAGATATAATCCTGCAGGTAATTCCTATTGACACCATGACTCGCCCTTGGAAGCAGATCTCCCATGTGAAGCACTGTGGAGTGAGTCTTGGTTTATCAGGTCTCAGGAGCATAAGACCATCCAGCTCCTTTCTGCCAGTTGTCCTCTAAAATCGTGCTATAAATGCTAAAAAAACATCATTTCTTATGCCATGTATCACCTGCACCCACAATCCCACATGGAGCTCAACCTAGAAAAGTAAGGTAGATGAAGTCATGGAGTGGCTTAGGCATACTCATGTCCTAGCCCCTTTACCAAATCATCAGAAAGGCAAGAAAAATCTCCCCCTATTTTACATGGGGCCTTTGCCGGGTCTCTGTTCCAGTCCCACAGGGCTGATGTGCAAAAGCCAGCGGAGGGACAAAGGAATCCTGCTCCAGGAGACAAGGGGACAGCTGCCAGCCTCTGGAATCCCTGCTGGGGTGACCATAAACCCATCAGACATGGTACAGATAGAAAAGTTACTTCCCCAGCCATTTGAGGAAGACAAACATTGCATTTCCCAGCAAATTAAGAGAGTGATACTTCCTCTGTGGATTACCAATTCTGTCATATAAAATGTACCATCTACCAGGAGCCTTTCCTTCTCCCAGTTGTGTGCTCGATTCATACTCCTGTTTTATCCTCTCCTCCTTCCTTCTGAAGCATTTACCACTTGGTAGATATATTTGCATTACCAATCTATCTCAGGTCTTTTTACTGCTGCCCATCTCCACTGCATCCGATTCTCTTCCTTATCACTTTCTTTTCATTACTTATTCATATATTCATACAGTACAGGACTCAGAGATCACTCCCAGAAACATGCTCCGATTGTGCCAGGCCCACAAGGAGAAACAGCCCATCATCTGGGGACTTTGTAATTGAAATGGCCAAGACAGGTGGAGACGTGGGGCGCAGGGGGACTGACCACCATGCTTGCACACCTCATCTGGACCCCACAAGTATCCTCCTTGTCCCTGACTGGGGTTTCCTCTACCTACCACGTTCTAGTGAGCTGTGACACAAACAGTACCTCTTGCTTCACAAGCAAGCACCAAGAAGCCGGAGGAGTCCGCTCCCATGTGTGGGCCACCCTGCAGTACTGTCCTCTTGGCCTGGAGCTGGGTCAGGTCCTTCTCGGCAGGGACTGCATCCCATCATGAGTGCACTGCTACTTATTCAACTTTCAAAAATGATTTACAGGGCATAATTTTTACCGTTTGACCCCTGAGTCGCAGCCTTTCCCCATTGTGCATACATACTGTTCTTTTGCAAGCAAATGGCAATTTTTCTTCACTGAAAGGAAAAAGGCAAAAATTTTCTCCCAGAGAGAAAAGGGAACTTTTCTTGTCCTTTTCTTTTTTTTTTTTTGGCCCCTTTTTGTAATACTGGCACCAAGCCAACTCGCTGCATTTTACTTTCTTTCCTCTGTATGTGTGAATTATTTTTTTTTGCACCGCTCCAGAAGAAAAGGATTTCTCAGTCTTAACATCCTGTTCGCTTCTGCATACTTTTGAATGCTCGTTATTAAAAGCTAGCTATTTATACACAGGAACAAAGTGCATTCCACTAACCCCTTGTGGCATAACTCGGCATGCCGGCTGCTAAGCTCCAGAAAGGTGAATCGAATGTATGACAGAGAGCTTTTTATAGGGATTGAATACCCACTGTACATCAACACAGTCGTGCCCTTTTAAAAATCTCCTTGCTATCACATCTTTGGAAATATGAAAGGAAAACCTTTCAACAACCTCATTCCTTCCGACTCTAATCTTGATTGTGTTGAGAGGGATATGTGCCAGATAACTGTATCAGTGGAAACAAAGATAAGAAGGCTGTGCATACCATAAACAGTTATATTGCTTGAATTGTGCTCGTGGACAGATGCAGTGACAATAACAGGACAGCATTAATAGGGTGAGTGGTTAATTTACCTGCCTGGCATCTTTCAAAGAGATCAAGTTGCATTTCATTACTGGAAAATTCCTAAGGACCTAAAATGAATCAAGAACAAGGGCATTATCTCAAAATCACCCATCTGACAATGTAACGTAGTGGGCATCTCACAAGGGGAGGTTAATTTAAGTGATGCCTTTGTGCAGCTGACAAAAAGGACTGGGGTTGAAAACATGATGTCAAAGCAATCTCTCTGCTGAAGAACAGAAGGATCCTTCAGAAAGGATTTGGATGTTTTGGGTCTGTCTACTCTTGGAATATCTTTAAGACAAAAGATTGGTGCCCAAGGTGCAATTCAACATTTTTGCTTTGATCTTCATCTTTTTCATATTCCCATCAAAGGATACATGATGTCCCCTCCAATTCACAGCTGGTACTTTGGTTTCAAACCCCACTGAACTACACTTTTAATCTTGATGGAAAATGCTTCCACCTGCCTGCCCCAAAAGTGCTTTACTGTAATCCCAGCTGTGACTGCAGTTCCAGCTGTCGTTCACCCACCTGAGTGTTTGCTCTGGGCCTTCAGAAACAAAAATATCTACCCACACAACAGTGTCTTCACAGAGCACCATGTCCCAGGTATCCAGGAGGGGATTTTGGTGAGACCATGTCATGACTTCCACCAGTATATTGTGGGAATGGAACAGGTACAGCACTTGATTCAAAGTCCCGTACTCTCAAGAGGACAAAGTTACAATGCCATCCCACCTCATTTGTAGAGATTCCCTGGTCAATGCACCTCTCAGTTTTCATAGGTCCTTATTCTTATACTGTGCTGGTACAAGCTGTTTCAGAAAACCCTGGCAAAAGAGAGCAGAAAAAGTAGCCCTTCTTAACCCAGTTTACTTGACAGTTTCCATAACAACTTGACACAGCTATTTATATAGCAGGAGAGTATCATTTGCGTTTCATCATTTTTAGAACCTTTGTTGCCATATCAACCTCAGCGCCGCGTAGCAGTGCACAGTCCATTCAATTCTCTCCTGTTTGCTCAGAAAGAAACTTCTGTCTCAATGAATTGAAATTCAGTTGGTCTCAGAAGGACCCTTGAGATGCCTATGAGCCATTTAAAGTATCATTCAAGCCCTAATTTAAGTGGACTTGTGCCTATGTGACATATCTGCATCAGACCAGTGGCACCATCTGCCGTGGGAAGAAAGCTGAGGACAAGGTGGACAAGCAGACCAACAGTCACAGCAGATTGATTATACCTTCTTTGAAAGTGAATAAGCAGAGGGATATGGCAGCTACTGACTTTGTGATGAGTGGGGAGAGAAAACATTTTAACTGTCAGGGTTTCAAAGGCTTTGTGTTAGCATTCCCATGTCAGTATTTTGGGAGGGAGATGGGGTGTTACGAGTTCCAGCAAAGATCGAGGTTAGGGTGCAGTAAAAGTAAAGATGGGTAGAAAAGTGGCAGAAGACAGCTGCCAGGGGAGAGACTGCATTCCCAGAGGAAAGGAACCTTCCTGCTGTGGGCTTGGGTGCTGCTCAGTTCTGGGTTCATTCCCCTCAACACCAAGGACCAAAAGACAGCTCAGAAGGAGACAGACCTCCCCAAAGCACAACTCAGGTGGGGTTTAGGTGTCTCCCAATACCTTTCTCTGGAGGAAGCCATGGTGATCAGGCACTTTAGTTAAGTCCTTACGGCCATGAGAAATTAATCTGGGCCTCAGGTTGTCACCAAGCCTTTTTTTCTGGTTCCTGCTGGCTGGTCCAGCAAGTGCTCATTACTCATGTATCTATGGACTCTCCAGGGAAGGTCAGCCTTCCAGACCCATGGACCAAATCTTGCCTTCCAGGTCAGAACATAATTTTAAAATACTCATACAGTGTGCAATCACAAGTATCTGTAATCCACCTGACACCTTTGGCTGACTAACAGCATTCAAATAATCCTTTGACTGTGCTGCATTTTGTCACCCACACTTCCTTCTCCTGTCGGGAGATGTTAGGTCTGTTGTCCATGTCCTGACACCCCACTGTCTCCACCTGCTGTGGTTGCTACTTTCCCAAGACACTCCTGTTCAAAATAGGTGTCGCCCACCTCCTCCTGAGATTTGAAGGTGACTCTGTATTCCCTGAAGCAGGCATCCATTTGGCACAGCAAACTTCATACAAATAAGGCGACCAGTTGCCATAGTGCCAGCGATGTAGCCTGCCTTCCACCAGCAGTAATGCACACAACAGCATTTCGAAGAAGCAATGTCAGTCCCTGGTTTGCATTAGTCGTATTGTTCTGTCTTGTCTTAGTCGTCTTCAGGGTCTCCAGTGAGACTGAGAAGCGTGTGAGCAGCCCCGGCATGGCTGGGTTTAGGTCTCTGTGTCAGCAGATGAGAACCTCTGCCCCATGGATGTGTTTGGTCATGTAGCAGTGCTGAATACAGACGCTGCCGGCTTTATTAATAGCAGTCCTATTATTTTAACATGATGTTCCACCAACCCCTTGGACTGGGGACAATAGGAAATGGCACTTACGTGTTTAAATCTGCGGCACACTGAACTGTTTGAATCTGTATGAATCATTGTCAGACAGTACTATGTTAGGCACTGCAGGCAAAATAAAATAGACTGAATATGCATGATCTATATGCGTTCTACACGTAAGCCGTATGAAATGCGTCCTGCCCAACTTCTGCTTGCAGAAGCCATAAGTGAATTGCATGTATCCTTTAAAGCATTCTTGGTAAGATCTTGGGAACTGCCAACCTGGTCCTTTTACCCATAACCCCAGATGGTGCTAGGAGCTCTCTCCTGCCTCGTCTGCACGCGCTTGGAGGATGTCCGGCTGGCTACTGGAAGGAAATAGCTTTAAGTATGTCCTGGAAGAGATCATTTGATTGCTCAACTCAGCAGTTACAACCCAAACTCCATCAAAAAAGCAGAAGGCTTTGGAGTTTTGGGGGGAGGTTTTTTCATACTGACAAGTATTAGCTTAGCCCTGAGAAATCTGTTAAGTCCTGAAAGTTTGAAGCTTGCACTGTCCACATTCCTCCAGCACCCGACTGGGTTTTGTTTCTCTCACCTCTCCCCTAACCCTGCTTGATTTGCAACACAGTTGATACTATTTGAAGTATCTAAGGGGAAATTTCACATTTGAAAACCTGTATCCTGATACCACTACTCTTTGCACCGAAATAATAGTTCTGAAAGCAGTGACATACCCTGAAATCCTGTGCTTCACAGTACAAATGCAGCAATATAAGACTTTTCTAGAATTACTTGCTTTATTCAGACTGCATCTCTTCCTGGAACAGAAAGGGTCCTAAGCAACATATATGTGATTCTTCCTTTAGGATCCCCAGCCCTAACACTAATGCCTCTTCCGTGAGAGCAACCTGTCCTAGGAGGAGTCTGAGGCAAACTGTCCTGCTGCTAGCACCCCTTTGAAAGACTGAAATCCTCATATCCAAATTAGGATTTCTTCCACAACTGAAAAATGCTTGCAAACCAAACAAAAAATACCTGATAAAACCTTTCAGAGTATTCCCTGGTAATTCCCAGCCCAGCAACATGCTCCATCTCTATTGCTATTAAAATAGTGTCCTGTCCACTGCTAGTTGCTTTCAGGATGAAATTAGACCTAACACAGAGTACTTCTTTTTGTACTCGTCTGCAGAAAATAATTCTCAGTTTACATTCATCTGATATAGCCATCATTTTAGAGAGATGTTTCTTTGCCAGAAAGCTGTGACAAAATCAGCGCCTTTCCCACATCCCTCAAAAACAGACAGGCTTCTGCTCTGAGCATCTCATGTGGTCATCATTTAACACAGGTTTTCCCTTCTCCCATGCCTTCCTCCTCACACAGTGTCCAGCCTGGCCTGCCTGGCCCTGTTAGGAACTAAAAGCCATCCCAGGGAGGCTTTTCTTTGGAAATCTGGCAGGGCTGTAGCACCCATGGCACCACAGACAAGACATACACAGCATGTTACATGCCTTCCTTGCTGTAAGGGGCCCTCATGTATAACCTTTCAGAGACATCAAGCCCTCCTTCTGATGCTAATCAAAATTCTTGGGCATAAACCTCCCAGATCTTGGGACAACCAAGATGATTTCCTCACTGTCTGCCTTGGCCCTTTGGTGTCTGCCCTTTGCACATCACCCCCAGCCTGGCAATGATTTCAGCAATGGGCATCACCTCCCAGTGAGAGCTGCACAACGTCCCACCTGCCAAAAGCATAACCTGCTCTTTGCCCTTCAAATGTCAGATGGACTCTGTATCTTTGGGTTTATTCCACCTAAAACAAAGGAAGGGAAAAAAATCCATGTTTCAAATGCCAAACCAGGGTCTGGTGCACTATAACATGATCCATCCCATTTATTTTATAGCACCTTAATGCCTCTCTCAGTTGTCTTACTACAACAGACTTCAGGCAGAGCGGAGCCATGTTACTTAGCAACTCGCAGTACACATGACAAAATTAACCCAAACAGTTTTGTTTATTAACTCTTAATAAGGAGCAAACAAAACAGCAACGTGAGAGTTTCATAAGAAGAATGTTTTCCATTTTGGGTGCGTTACTAATATTACAGACGACAATGTTATCTTGGGTGTTCTGTGGGATTTTTTTTAGCCCTTTTGTGAAGCCCTGTTTGAAGCACAGAAGTCTTCCCCGCTCTCCCCAACGCCTGATGTTTCTATAATGGAAAAAGTATATGTAATAATAGAAAATTAAAAAGACTGCTGGTGCTAATGAGCTCTAGCTGATACCTGCTTGGCCCTGTTAAGTACAGGTTTGGAGGATGGAGATGTGAGTGTTATGCCTAGACCCTCTCCCAGAGTTTGGACACGCTGCAGGGGTGGGTGTTTCAAAGTGCTGTGCTTTACCCCAGGCTCTTCAGAAAATGTGACCATCAGTTACTCTGTCCCTGTACCCCATCTGCATAGAAATTTTCTGGGGATGCATGTATTAACATGTGCAAGGCAGCAGAGGCTTGATTTGAAAAGCTGTTCAAGTAGCTAAGTAAATCACACTGACTTCTGTGGCAACTAGGCTTCTAAAGATTCAGTCTTCAGGTGCTTTGGAGATGTGAGACAGACCTGTTCCTATAAAAAATATCCAGGATGCCACTTGTGGAACATGTTGCTTTATGTCCACCATAAAAAGGGACTGGCTGTATTATTTTTGTTGTTCCTGTCATATGGAGTTTAAAAAAAATAATAATTGCTTTTCAAAAATATGTAATACTTGCCTCGCTTTCCCAAAAGACGAGAGCTCGTTGCCTTGCTGTCTCAAGGGATTCGGATGAAAGGCTCCTGCCAGGAATTTCAGCCCTAGGAGAGACTTCTGCAAGATTATTTCCAGATATGAAACACTTTTCCTGCTGTGCCGCTGAGTCCTCCCTGTCCAACACTTCATGGTGGCTGCTGATAATGAAAGCGCAGAGGCCTCCTTCCCAAGCATTAACTACAACAGCTGATCCAGGCAGTCTTTTCCGGCTTTTATGGAGAAGAATGAGTGACTTGTGCGTTCTTGTGAGAAACTACTTAGACACCAGATCCAGCATCTATACGGTTTTATGGAAGCAGAATGCAGATCCTTATCAGCCTCCATTTATTTAGCAAGTAATGACAAATGAATTCCTTGGAAACTTACTCCCAGTAATCCCTGAGTACTGAGTGCTCGGCATTGAAATGGCTTGGAGACAGGGTGGTCAGAGGCACGTACTCCAAGGGTCATGCTCTGCCTGGTGCCAGCTGGTGGAAGGGGTGTCAGGGAGGTGAGAGGAGGAGAGGAACTGGAAGGGGAGCAGGAGATGAGGGAGAAGGTCCACTTGTGCTCTCAGCCCTGCAGCTGGGCTCAGTCTCTTTGATGGGTGTCTTCCAGGATGCAAGTGAGGAGGTACAGGCTGGAAGGATGCCGATATACCCTCGCTCGATGCAATGTGGTGCAAGCAAACAGATAGGCTCTGAAAGCCTGACAAGATTCCTTATCCCAGGCCATCCTCTGTCCTGCACAAGAAGTTTCCTTGTACATTTTCCAGTATGCTAAACCTCAGTGCATGTAAGCATTTCCCTTAGGAAGTCTTTCACAAGTGACTTGCTTTCCCTGCCAGGAGGTCTTGCACGGGCTGCAGATAGAGCCCCGTGGCCAGGTATTCTCAACAGGGAAAGAAAAAGGGGTAGGTTCAAGCATACAGGTGATTCCTGATAAAACTACCCTTCAGCCTTGCTCACCTCCTCACCCAAAATTTTGGCCAACATCTTCCAAGGCTCCCTGGGCATAGAAAAGTTCCCCTTTCATGAGCAGCGCATGTGGAAGGCAGTCAGCCTGGGCAGGCACAGAGGCAGTAAGTCAGCCTACTTTGCACACATCGAGTGTAAAGCAGATTCCTCTCCTATAGTGTCTGCTCGGGTTCATTTGCTGCACAGCCCATAGGCCTCTTCAAACTCTGCCACAGCCCTTTCTGTGCACCCTCTTATAATCTTACTTCTTGTAGCTGCAAGATCCCAGAGCATATCCTGCCACTGGAGTAGGCAAGGGTCTCCCTGTCCCTGTCTGTCCCCCTCCTCCAAAAAAATTTGGCACTGTACCACTATGGCTGTGGCACAGTCTTGTGCTGTGTTTTTTCCTCCATGGAAAGATAAGCCAGGTTTTTTTCCTACCTCTCAGGTAAGAACCCAAACCTCTTTGTCTTCTAAGCTCCACAGACCCTGTGGTTCTTGGCATTTGAATGAAGACATCTCTGGGGCACATTAGGGTCAGGTTTGCTGCCTTTCAGTAATAAAAAAATTGAATGAACCACAAAATCAAAACTGAAGAGACTTCCAGCTTCTCTGTAAGACTGACATGACTTTGTTGGCACAACATAGCACTGGCCACAATGGAAGGGTACACACTGACTCAGCATATCTACAGCTGCAGCATCAAGAAGGTTGAGGTTTTGACTCTTTGTGAGAGCAGCAAGAATTATGACTGGCTCTCCCTGACCCAGGCTGGGCTGCAGCTTTCTCAGCTCAACTGGATGCCTGTCTCAACTGGTAGCTACTTGGTGTTGATGCTGTATGACATAGCAGGATCATCAAAACCTAGAGCATGTGGACCAAACCTGGGACTGATATTCTGCCTTTCCTGGACTCCACAACATGTAAATGAGCCCAAATGAGCCTTGTGAAGCTATCCATCCATCCATCCATCCATCCATCCATCCATGCATCCATCCATCTCCAAAGCCTGCTGTTAAGTGTGGCTCTGGGAACAAGGAAGAGGCAGGTAAGTGGCTCAGGACCACAGCCATGAGATGTGCTTCTGCTAGCTCCAGTGTGAGCAGGCTCCAAGGATAGTTCAATGGATAATTCATACCTGGTCCCCCTTAAGGTGCCCAGTCTGTTTTCTTGCTCAGCTCCCTCACCATCTTCAGCAGAGACGAGAAGGAACAAATTATCCATTCGCTGTTCTGTTCCCAAACCAGCATCTGAGAAAAGAAGAGGCAAGCTTTAGATGAAGTATTGTGGAAGAAAAAGATACCCTTGGGAAAGGAGGGGCCTTTCTCCAGGGTCTAAAATGCCTTGTTCACATCCACTCACCAAGGTTTCTTTTCCTTTTTTATTTTTTCCTCCTTTCTCTGTGCACTTCTTCCAAGAGAAAAATCAGAAAGCTGACATTGCCTGAAAACCTTGTTTTAAGCCTTCCCTGTTCTACTTTTCTTCATCCAAAGCTCCCTCAGCCACACCCATCTAACTTTGTGCCTTGCAGCAAAAAGACTTGGATACATATGAAGGTAGATTTGAACTATTGTATTTGATAGTTGCGGGGTCTGCTTGTGCAAACCAGGCTTAACACAGTTTTCTAATGAAAGTTTATACCATACAGGCCTCTCCTGGCTTGGACAGCAGTTACAGATGTCCTGCTCAGCCCAGCTTGGAGGGACAAGTTTAATTCACACTCTTCTGTCGCACTCATCTTGTAGAGTTTGGGAAGTGCTCGGGTGCTCAAGACTCCACAAAAAGTGTTCAGGTGAAAATGTCCCAGACCAGTGAAAAATGCTCCCCAGGAGACTGGGTAGATCATTCTCCTCCACCCCTTTCCCTTCTTTTCCTTTCTTTGTTTCAGGGCACTGGTCAGCTCCTGGCTCACCACCCTCAGACACGTGTGTGTGCAGCTGAGCCAAGAGGGGAAATGAATCATTTGCAGTGGGAGATCACGACTGCAGGATTCTTATCTTGAAAATGAACATGCACATCTTCAGGAACCTGGCAGGGCAAAAAGATATTGACCAACTCAAGGACTTGAAAACAACATTTCCTGGGGGTCAGGAACAAGTCTGCTTTCTTTTTCTTATTTCTTCATAAAAAAAAGAAACAAAAACCCAAACAACCTATATACCAGCCTTTCTAAGTGCAAAGTATGCACAGTGGGAATAGGGAGATGGGAAAATCCCTACAACATGAGTAGCTCCAGGCAGGATATCCTCTGTGTTGTGAGCTTCAAGGGTCTTTCAGATTCCCAAAAGCTGGCGGGCTGCAGCCATTGTATCAAATCGGATTACATGGGTAAGAATTCCTGATGTGAATGTCATTTGGCTGCGGCTGCTGTGTACAAGCCAGTGTTATGTAGACAACACTCTGAAAATCCAACAGGTCCTCTGAGAACTCAGGGCTTCTCAAGGCAAAATTAATTAAGAAGTAATGAACTAAGCTTTTGATACCACATTGGAAGTGTTGCTGCAGGCACAAACACTAAGAAAAGGGTGCTTTTGACTGATTTTTAATTAGGATTTAATAGTGCCCTGAAGGTACATCTCTCATTTAAAAAGAAAAAATAAAAAGCTTACCTAGTTCTATGTGATGAACAATTAAAATTAGATTTTAACGTATGCAAATAACTGGTCTGAAAGATCTGCGGGGGAGTAATAGTGGTAGGACAGGTTAAATTCTTGACCCTTCACAGTTGATTTTTCTTTAACTGATCCATCAGTCAGTTTGTTTGCAATTAAATGTAAGGATTAATAGAGTTTAAAGGAAACACTGAAAAGCCATGTGAAATGCAGACGCTGAGGGCTTCAGCTGAGGTAAATTAGCACAGCCCATTGATTTCAACTGCATTAACTGCATTACCTATCTCACTGGAGTGTGCAGATCTCAACTGTATGCAACATTTCCAAGTCACGGCCAGTCCTGAGTCCCTACTTACACTGACGAGCCTCTTACTCTCCAAGATGTCACATTAGTTAAATACAGCTCAGCATGTGTAAACTTGAGGAAATATGCCCGTAAAGTCATCCAGATTGCTCAAAAAGCCCTAGCTGGAACACAGTTTGTGTCAGGGTAACTCCATGGGCTCCTGGGGTGGCTTAGCCAAGGAGGTTTATATCTCTAAGACCTTTGCAGGAATGTTGCCACTATCGATAGCATCATGAAACCCTGCTGAGCAAGAGCCCACAGGGTCTGACCCAGGATGAGTTGCCATGACAGGGGGCCCGCAAAATGCTTTAGTTCATCCTGAGCAAACAGCTTCTTCTTTCTTACTGTATGTAACAGAATATTTATATCACAAAACTGACCATCTCTGTCCTGTGGGCTGTGCTTTTGGCTGCAATTCTCTCAATAAGCCTCCACCTCAAGATGAACAACACATTGAGATGCTAAATAGTAAAATTAAATAATAAATATGATTCCCCTTAAATGATCCTGCCTAGCAGAGATTACAACTTAGCTGCTTTTCCAATGCATCTCAAACTCCTCTCCTTCGGATGGACACTACTGCTGCTTAGCTATTTAAAAACAAAACTCCATCTTCATCTTACAGCATCTGGTGGCAATGGAGCTTTCCACACAGCTAAGCAGAAGGGAGAGGAGCTGACAAGACACACAAATTCACACCTCTTGCTCAAGACAAAGGGCATTTGGGTGCCTAATGTAAGTGCCACAGTTGTTTTGCTTCACTCACTGTACCAAAGCTTTGCAGTCCTGGACAATAAGTGGCCTGAATCGCTTACGGATCTCTTGCAGTCGTATGCCGTAGCAGTTGGCTGTGTGCGGTGCCAGCAGCAGGCTGGATACAGCCCATAAGCTCTGGTCTGCCATGCTCAGGAGTCCTGTCTGTACAGTTCTCTAGGCTTTAGGACATCATTAAGCATAGGGGGAGCAATAAAAAGTGGTGCTTGTTGTGGTTTGGGATTTTTTCCTTTCTTTTTTTTAATTACACAAGTATTTAAAGGTAGTGTAGAAAGGCCATGCCAAGAAACTGTATCTTTCCTCACCGGTTCCATGTTAGTTAAGTATTGATTTTGCAATGAACGAAGAGCAACTTTGCACCTTCTCTTCGACAGGACCATGATCTGCTGGGATGGTTCCTGTTTACACACACTCCTTGCCATCTCACCTGCCTGTGTGACAGCATGGTGACAATTATTGATGCAGCTTACGATGTCTCGGCCATAGTAAGCTTTTCATGTGACCCATGGCAGGTTGTATTCCCAAAGACAGAAGTTATTAAGGGGAATGGGCAGGATGACAGTCAGAGGTCACGGGCAGGTATCCATGCAACACTAGGCAAGGGGCTGAAGGTTCACTACGTTTGGTGGAATGCTGTGCATTTGGTTTGCTTCTGAAGCAGTGTGGTGGTAGGGGGTCATGCTTCATCTGGCCACATGATATATGGACACTTCTCTCACTTTGAATATGAGAATCATAGAATCATAGAATCATAGAATCATAGAATGGTTAGGGTTGGAAGAGACCTTAAAGATCATCCAGTTCCTTAAAGATCACCATCTGATACCTTCTAGAAAAGGTTGCCAGTGTCAAGCATGTCCCTCATGGAGATACCCTGTGGAACTGAGTAGGGACAAATTAACTAGGGTGGTATAGCATATTTACTGCGCAAACCTCTGGTGAAATCTTGGCTTTGCAGGAGTCCATGGAAGGGTTTCCCATTTTTTTTCAAGATCCAGGATGCTACTCGTATGTACTAAAGATATTTTTAACTTTCCCTGGAAAAATTTCTTCACTGAACAGGCTGTCAGGAACTGGAACAGGCTGCCCAGGGAAGGGCTTGAGTCACCATCCCTGGAGCGATTTAAAAGACATGTAGTATGTCACTTAGGGACATGGTTTAGTGGTGGACTTGCCAGTGCTAGGTTAATGGTTGGACTTGATGATCTGAGGTCTTTTCCAATCTAAATGATTCTATGGAACTCCCTACAAATGCATTTATAGATACATATTTTGCTTTTGCAGACATGGGACTTCTCCACTCTGCATTCAGACTTTATGCAGAAATGGAGGCACTGACTTTCCTTCAGACCAATGTTGTCATCTCAGCGTTTAAATCAACTCATATCAGCATCAAACTTCACTTAGTTAGCTGTTTATTTTAATCTTCAGAGCCCCAGATCACCCCTCCAGCACTTCTCCCTCCTTGACCGTTTTGCTCCTTAATGCCAACCTCACAAACCCCTCTATTTACCAATGAATATGGGGCACCCCAGCAAGCAGAGTTGAGAGCCACAGCATTTAAATGCCTGGCGTAGCTGAACTGTCAAGTTCAACTTGACTGTGGGCCCTTTAGGTATGGAGAAGGACACAGGTAAAAATTCGGGCTTGGGATGCTTTTTTGCAGCAACAACAGCTGGGAAATCTCATGGGTAAATCGCTCTCTCCGGGTGTTTATTGGGACCTCTCATCACTGGTTTGTACTTTCTCCTTAGCCCAGACACAAGCCTGGGGAGAATGTACAGGGGCTTGACGGGTAGATAATGGTAACAGCTCCTTGGCAATTACTCTGTGTCACCCCCAGCATGATGTGTTTGGAGAGTGGCTAGAGTGGGTTTTGTTTCAAAGGGACAAAGCAGCTCCTCAAGCAGTTTTATGGCTTTGTAATTTATTTACCAAGGCAAGCTCAGTTCAGTCACAGTATCTAGTTCTTTTTAATGAGGTGATGTTTATTATTCACTCTCATGTTCTGGATGAATTGAGACACAAGGAGGTAAAATGACTTCTCCCTGAAGTCTCCAGGGCTTCCAAAGCCAAGTCATTCCACCTTTTAATGTGTTAAGCACGGAGCTTGACTTGAAGTCAGAGGAACTGCAAACACATTTAAAGGTCCTTGAAAACTTTCCAAACAAGGAGCCTACAAGACAGCCTTGGTCTTCTCTGTCCTATTGAGTTTTAAGATCTGTGCAGGTCCACTCACATCAGCTGAGTCACACTACCAGCTGAGGTGATCTAAGGATACCATTTGGTCAAGATCTGCAGAGGAATATTTTTCATTAGCTCAACTACTGATCTGGACAAATTCAGAGACTCACACTATTTTTCAGGTCTAAAATAGAAACTCCTAAACTTAGCCTGGAGTTTTCTGTTTCAGACCAGCCAAGGCCTGGGCACTTGCCTTTCTGTCCAAATATACCAGAGGGACTTATAAAAGATACTAACTCTTTCCACACTTTGCCTCCCCTTTAAAATCGGTGCAACAGACTAGGGAATTGAGAGAGCCTTTGATGGTGCATGGAAGTTAACTGCTAAATATTCATAGGCTTTTTTCAAAAAGCCTTTTCCCTTTTGCAAACTAAGCAAATTTAAACTGAGTCTAAATAAAATCACCCCAGATGCTCTTGCACAATCAGGTCATTAAAGAAAAGCATCAGGTGAAAACCAGTAGAGGCTGGTGTCACTTAGAGTGGTAAAACACCGAACCAGCACCATGCTCTGGTGGTGCTCATGGTGGTGCTCCGGACATGCATGGCACTTGGTGCTGCACAACAAAAACCTGCAGACAAGTTGCTGTCCCCACCTCGGAGGCACACAGCCAACCTGGGGCTCTCCGACTCAGAGCTGGGTATCCAGCCCTCCTCCACAGGGTATAACTAAAATGAGGGGCTTAAGGTTGTAAGAAATGAGCTATCTGGGTAAGGCACAAGAATCCTCCTTGGGGAACCCAGGAGAGGTGACCAGGTGTTTATACCCTCTTGGGAAAGTCATCACTTGTAGTAGCCTGGAGTGTGTCCTGGGGAAAGTATCATTAAGGATTTATCCCCTGATCCTGTTCTTTCACTATCACCTGCCTTCAGCAAAGGCTGGAGACAGCCACTGAGCTGGATGGACCCTTCGGACCCAGCTCACATTTCAGGCTTTATGTGAGGTAGCCCAGGGTTTTCCCACAGAGGCATCTCAGCTCTTACAGCAGCAGATGTTTGCAGATTTTGTAGATGGCTCTTGATTTCCCTTCTCCCCTGTTTCAGGGCTATGCCCATATGAGCAGGTCCTGGATGGTCTTGTGAAGGGGGGTTGGTCTCAGACTTTCCTGTTGGAGCCAGTCCAGTTTGTGCTGCTAGTTAGCTGTTCACTGGAGCAGGAATCTATAATCTGGCTTTCCCACATCACACACATGAGCGTCCTGGAGAGTCCACCTTCCATTTCTTCTCTCTGGTGAATGTTTAATTATTTATACAATGGAGAACAGCTTCAGCGGGAGACTTTGAGACCAAACCCCAGAGGATCTCTCAGTTGGATGCTCATAGCTTATTTCGAGGACATGGGAGGCTCTGCATAACCATAGGAAACTGAGGTTCAGCCTGGGTTTCCAACAGCCTGGGAGAGAGCTTAAACCAGTAGCATCTGTTATCAGTGCAGATTACTGCTGTGCTGAGAAAGCTTATGGGATATAGCCATTTAGAGAGCTTCTTTTTCCCTGTAAATATAAAGAATGAACTCTTAGTCAAATCAGGAGAGAGGATGGACTTCCCATTTATTTCCATGGGCTGGGAAGTCATCAAGCAGGATTTAGGAATGATCATTTCAGCCAACCCAAGATTTAGGCAGCTTTGCATATATCAGCATGTCACAATGGCAGACAGTACAGCTAGGTGGGGCAGATGCCTCTGTGTTAGAGTTAGACTCCAAGTGGCAAGTAGATACCTACATTTACAGAGTTAATTTACAATAACTCCACACCATAAAGCTGCGGAAAGTCTATTTAAGTGATTGGGAATACGCAGTTAAAACAGAGGAGGGAAAGATAGAAAGGCATACACAAATGCGACCTTCCTGCAGCATAGCCTTAGGTTGTATATCACAGGGAGAGATTTTATTAGAGCTCATTAAATTTTAAAGCTTTAATGGTACCTTCTGTACTGCGTGATTGGTACAAAAGGGAGAGCTTGACAAAGCATTAGTGCAGCAGGATGAAAGGCACCCTCCCCTGCAGTGGTTGTGGCTGGGAGATAAGCGCCTGGCTGCAGAGCATCCGTGGGATTAGCGTGACATCGTCTGGTGAAAGCCGGTACGAGTCCTTCAGCTCAAGGCTGGAGCATCTCTGGGCTGGCCGGAGCCGATCAGGGAAGCAGAAAAGATTTGCGAGGTGAATGAACTGGTCCTGATGCCTTGCAGGAGAGTGTGGGAGTGTGTCAGTCAGGAGCATGGGCAGGCCTGCTGCAAATAGAGCAGCATAGGATAGCAAACCCACAGTAACAAAAATTGCAAGCAACTCAAAACTCCAGATTCTGACTTTGTACTGATTGGTTCTGCTGCAGCTAAACCTGCTTACTGGGTCTACCGGCTTTTTTCTTCTTTCCCTCATTTTTTCCCCACTTTTGGCTTTTTTTAACCTTGAGAACTTTAGCAACTGGTTGGCGTGTTCTTTCTCTCCATTTGTCTGCCACCTCCAGCCACACTTTGCTGAGCAGGTGAAACATGTGGCCGTGGGACTGGCTGTTGCAGGAAGCGGGAGGAGTGAGTCCCAGCACAGCAATACAGCTACTTCCAGGTGCGTTTTCTGTGCATGACTTGAACTTTGGCATTTAGAAACCAAAAACCCATCTGTAAGGCTGCTATATTTTAGGGGCACCAGGGCCAAAATTTTTAAAAAATCCCTGAGGATGTTGCACATCTGAAACTCAGTCTGCTCCGATGTGAGAGGCCTAAACGCACTTGGGTCTCTCCCTCTCTGAGCTGTACAGTCACAGCAGTAATCTGAAACCGTGTATGTTTGTATCCAGGTCACAGAGACGATATAATAGCTCATTTGCCTGACTCACCAACTTCCTTGCCAAGTGAGCATGAAATTTTCATGACACTGCAAAGTAGCTGATCCACAGCCTCCTAAATGTCCCTGCTCCAGAGATTTTATACCCAGGAAGTACTCTAAATAATTGATTTGCTTTTCAGATAGAGTATTATTTATTTATTTATTCATTTGTGGTAGTGCTGGTGGTTTAGGAAAAATATATCGACTGAGTAGGGGAAAACAATGTCTCTACAAAATCATGGGTGAGACAAGACCACCTACCAGACCTGTACAGAAAAACCTAGGACACTCCATGGGAAAATGATCATAGAATCAAAAAATGGTTGGTGTTGGAAGGGACCTTAAAGATCATGAGGATCCAATGTCCCTGCATTGGACACCTCCCACTAGACCAGGTTGCTCCAAGCCTCATCCAGCCTGGCCTTGAACACTTCCAGGGATGGGGCATCCACAGCTTCTCTGGGCAACCTGTTCCAGTGCCTTACCACCCTCTCCAGAAAGAACGTTTTCCTGATATCTAATCTAAACCTCCCCACTTTCAATTTAAACCCGTTACCCCTTGTCCTGTCACTCCCTGTCCTTGTAAAAAGTCCTCCCCCCCAACTTTCTTGTAGGTCCCCTTCAGTTTTTGGAAAGCTGCTATAAGGTGTCCCTGGAGCCTTCTCTTCTCCAGGCTGAACAAGATCAATTCCCCCAGTCTGTCCTCATAGCAGAGGGGCTCCAGCCCTCTGAGCATCTCCATGGCCTCCTCTGGACTCACTCCAACTGGTCTATATCCTTCTGATGTTGAGGGCTCCAGAGCTGGACACAGCACTCCAGGTGGGGTCTCACAAGAGCAGAGTAGAGGGGGAGAATCCCCTCCCTCGATCTGCTGGCCACAATTCTCTGGATACAGCCCAGGATACAGTTGGATTTCTGGGATGAAAGTGCACATTTCCGTGTCATGTTAAGCTTTTAATCAACCAAGACCCCCAGGTCCTTCTTCTCAGGACTGCTCTCAA
>NW_010264951.1:69641-79200 GCF_000690775.1 Eurypyga helias | reverse complement strand
CACACCCCCGCCCCACACCCCACGGATCCGCAGGGCCGCAGCAGCTCTCCCCATCGTGTGCACCGTGGGCCGAGCAGAGGCCGGAGCTGCCCCCTTCCCCGCCCCCTTGAGGGACCCGTCTTTTTACAAGGGCAGGTAGTGACAGGACATGGGGTAATGGGTTTAGATTAGACATCAGGAAGAAGTTCTTCCCGGAGAGGGTGGTGAGGCACTGGAACAGGTTGCCCAGAGAAGCTGTGGATGCCCCATCCCTGGAAGTGTTCAAGGCCAGGCTGGATGAGGCTTTGAGCAACCTGGTCTAGTGGAAGGTGTCCCTGCCCATGGCAGGGGGGGTGGAACTGGATGATCTTTAAGGTCCCTTCCAACCCAAACCATTCTGTGACAGTGGAGCACAGACCTGTAGCATCGCCTGTCCAGCACCCTGCCGCTGCTCTCCGTAGTGCTTCGGGTAGTCCTGCACACAGCTGCTTAGCGCTGGGCAGCAGCCTTCAGCACCGGTTTTATCTACAGCATCAGAGGTTTATTATTTAGATGCAGTATCTTAATTGATTTCACATTAACTGCAATGAATTCCCTGGAGATTTCTTACATAATATAGCAATCATGTTTCTAGCGATCAAAATGGGGTGGGTGTCAGTGGCTTGGGTCCTTTGTTCCACACAGCAGCACTATAAGTACCTTTTAGAAACAGTGATTTGGACAGCAGTGTTGAGGGCGTGTGCAATAAACTGTTATTCCAGCATCTGGTCTGGGTTTTCCCAAACCCCAGAATCCCACACAGCGCTGTGAGCTACTTACCTAACACACACCTCTGACATGCTCCTGGCTGCCTCTGCAGATGTGTTTATCTGAACCACAGCAAAGTTCCCCAAACTGATGAGCTGGAGGAAGTAATGGCAAGTGAGGAAGGAAGCGGCTTTCCTCCTGAGCTGGATGGGGTCTGGTGCAGCGGACCCACAGCCTTTGCAGTTGTTGGTAGCCAGTGACTCAGTGTCACCTGTAGGTCATAGCACATGTAAGCACCATCCAAAGGACTCAATATTTTAAAGGGAGACTCTAAACAGTGCTTCTGACCCAGATTACTGCACAATCTTTATCAAATTGTCAAGTCTTTTTGCCTCCATTCAGTCTCCAAAAATTATTTTTGCTAATTTTGACTGCTTTGGTTTTGGTTTGGTTTTCTTTTTTTAGGGTTGATTCCCAGTGAGAGGAGGCTTATGTGATTATACCATCTGTTCGTCATTCCCCAGTGATGTCCAGTTCCAAATGAATTTGACAGAAGGATAAAGATCTCAACGAGATTTAAAATCTTAAAACGTTTAATGAGAATCCACAGCAACATGCAATTCATTGCTCGACTGTGGTACTGAGAGTAGTGCGTTAGGAAGACAGATATGAAGAGAGGAATTAAGATCATTGTAGGTGGCTGCTGGCATGGGAAGATGTAAAAAGCATAACATAAATCTGAAAAAAAAAAAAAGTGGTTGTAGTGGCTCTGCTACTGATAGATGTTATTGTTTTCCATGAATTTGTATCCTGAATAGTACAGACTCTAGAGCCTGTACTCAGAGCTGTAGTGTCAAAACACTGGCTTCTCTTCCAGCAGTCAGGTCAGGCACATCCCTGCTTTCCAACCCCCTTCATGAGCCCCGCAAGCTGGTCACCAGGCTGAGCAGACAGGGTTGGGAGAAGCTGGGAAAAGGGTTCAAGCCACAGAATAGCTGCTCCTTGTCCTAGTCTGTCCTGACTTCAGCATTGGCCTAAGAAGGTGGTCTCTAGGAACAGGCTTTCCAAGCACCTATTCCTGATAAAATACTACAGGTGGGTCCATTGCCTTTGGAGAAGAGAGGTAAACAGGAGGAGGAATCAGGAACCAGTTCTCTGGTGGTTACAAAGCTGAACTGTCATCTCTCCATCTGTGTGAACCAGCGGCAGTACATTTCTCAGAGCTGTGCCCAGGTTGTCCTGCTGTGCTCCCCACCACCCCGAATGTACTCAGGAGCAGAAGCAGAGCTCCTCAAGCATGTTCCTTGGTTTTATTTTTGTTTCCCCCCCTCCCTATCTGCCCAGGAAAAGAGTCATCACTCAGGTGCTTTTAACCTTTGCAAGACACCTGAAAACTCAAAAGATGGTGACTTGGTGCTGGGCCTGAGCAGTGCTGTTGGAGAGCTGCTGCTGAAAGCAATGCTATGCTAACATAAATATTTTGCTCTCCAGATCCACATGGTATCTCTACACAGCACTCAGCTGTGTGAACATATGCACTGAACTGGGATGTCTCTGTTCTGTGCTCAGTTGCTTGCTGCTGACATACACTCCATTTCCTCTTTTGCTGGAGATTGTGAACTGAGTGCCTAACATGAAAGCCTTCCAGCTTCAGCACCTTATAAATGAAATCTTGTCTTTCCAAATGCAGAGTCTAGCAGCCTTATCTACATTTTAAAAATGTAGTAATGCCCGTGGGGTTCCAGGAAGGAGCTATGTCTTGCTTTTACTAAATCTCCTGGGGAGTCTGAGAAATAGGAATAGATCCAAAATTGAATGACTGAGTGCTTTCTGAGCTAAGCTAGAAAGGAAAGGAATTTCCAGCTATCGCCCATTAATGTGTAGGGCATTTGCATTTAAACAAGCAAAAAAGAATGTGTGTTGCTATCTTTATATGTACTTTTTTTTTTTCAGCAAGTTTGCAGCAAAAGTAAATCATGCACATACTCCAAAGCATAAGTAGTAGAATGCAAAGGAAGTTCCCCAGCCTGAGCTGACAATATTTTTCCTATGTGAAGGGCAACCGCTAAGTAAGATTGATATGGCCTTGTTCAAGAAGGAGCTCAAAGTGCATTACTAATGAAATTCTTTTGATACATACCTCTGTCTGGGAAGATGTGAAATATTTCAAAACATTTAAAATGGTGATATCAGAAGTAAGGAGAAAACTGTCAAGGGAAAGGCATTTTGTCCCTTTGGATGTGTACATCCTAGTATATATTGTGCATAATTATATCACAGACATGTAGACTCCAGGGCTTACCTCTCCCAGAGTCATGTCAGGGTCACATCAGAGTGCAGTTACACAGGTTCTTTAAAACAGTTAACAACTGTTTTGCTATAAGTTTCCTACAAATCCTCAATGTGGATCTCAGGCGACCTGTATTCCTTTGGTTGCCTGCCTCCTGTTGATGAAACTTAGCCTAACATGGGCAGAAATGACAGAAAAAGCAGTTGGTTTGCATCAAAGATGTGCACGATGAAGCTGTGTCGTGCCTTGAAGTCGTATGCATTTACGCTGAAGAAATCTTCACATTGCATTATTTACTGTCCTTTTTCTTTTCTTGATGCTTTCTAATTCATCTGGCAGTCATTCACATTGTTTTGGTCCCTCCTCAGTGGTGTTTTTCATTCTCTCTCTCCTCCTCCCTCTCCTCCCCTCCCTTTGTGTGGGGAAACAAGAATGCAAAAACCTGTGGCATCACATTATAATCTATTGCAACCGCCTTGTGCCTTTTCCTGGCTTTGCTTTGCTGCTGGTCTTTCTGTGATAATATATTCATTTGTAACAGCCACATAAATTACTTAGTGACACAGATCTCATATTCTTCTAGGTGATCTATTCCATCTCCATCACTTAGAGTGTGACTCATTCCATTGTTCATGTGACAGGCTAGGTGACAAGCAGAGCTGAATCCAGCACAAGGAGAGGGTTGCTGCAGGGGAGGCGTAAGGTTTGCTGGTCTGTGATCTCTTTTCCCTAAACAATCCTGTTTAATTATTGCAATGGAAGTTTCATTACTCTTATTATTGAAGTTTTCTAGTCCTTTATCTTGTCAGGATGAAATCAGCAGCCAAGTTGTGTCTTTTGCTTTTTGGTTATTTCTTCTGCCTAGAGGCTTAATATAATTTTTTCTAGGAAGATGTAAGTATCATATATCTTTGTAGAACCGCGCTGTCTTCCTGACTTTTCTGAGCTGAGCAACAAATTACGAGCTTATTTTACCCCAAGGAAGGCTCATCACATAGTTGCAAGTTTTCAAAACAAATCAAGTAGAATTCTGAAAATTAGAAAAACCTTTATTTTTACCCAGATGTTAACTAAAGAGGTAGGAAAACAGCACCTTATCTCCAACACTGAATATGCCTGTGCCGTCTAGTAGTTCACCACAGGAAGAATTAAGAATCATTCAGTGACTTCTCCTACAACAGAGCAGGAGTCCATCTACAAGTGTCTGACCATCTCACCAAGAACATGGAATATGATAAATGTTACAAGAATACAGTCTTGTTGAAAGTCTGTGGTCAGAAAAGTCTCAACAAAAGGCAAATATGCCATCACAAAATAATTATATTGGTGTTTTTTTGAATTAGATAAGAATCAGTAATAAAATAATAACTTCTGCATTAAAGAATAAAATAAAACCAACAACAATAACAATAGCAATAATAATAGGTTTATCTGGTCAGGGTTTCACGCTGCAGTACTGAAATTACTCTGTATGCACTTACAGAACAGGCATAAAGACACCACAGGGGAAAAAAGAAAGATGCGCTGCAGGAAGGTTTGTCCCTGTTCCAAGTTTAAACAGAAGAATATTTGCATTATAAAGCAATAACACATAGATAGAAGGAGGATAAATTATACACGCAAACCCTGTGGGGTTCCTAGCTCCTACTGAATAAAAAGTACAATATCATGAAAAATGTTAAATTCAGCTCTGGATAATAGAGACACTTGTTTAAGTATTTTTCATTATGCACCAATTATCCCTTTAATAATAGAAATAAATGGAGGCTCCAGTCACGCAAACAGCTCCACACAGGCACATGTCTGTGCAAGACCAAGACCTAAATGTTGAAAATGTTGATTCATTTTAACATAACAAAAGAGGTTAAACTATTCTAAGATTCACTCTGGTAATTACATGTCCTCTTCTGCATTAAATACCCATGATTTAGCTGTTAGGTTCTGCTAGCTTCCACGAGGGTTCAAGTTAAGTATTAAATTGGGTTAAAATCTGTAATGAGAAAATCATACTGAAAGAGATTCTTAGGTCATATTTTTGTGTGCTTGTAAAAAAATACCATCGATATATCACTTAATCCCTGTTGCACTGTGCTAGTTATGGTTTTAAAAAATGAGAAAACAAGCAAGACTGTTAGATGTGTTTCTCCCCTACCCTCCTCCCCGAGGCAGATACAGAAACCCCATTCAAGCAAAGTGTGGTTTCCCACCCGTTTCCTGAACAGAACAAGGTATCGAACAATGTGCGCGCTGGAGTGACACTGATGGAGGCTGCTGCACCGTCCCTGATGCGATGGCTGAGCGGTCCCACGGGCTTCGAGCAGCAAGGGCAATGGCAAAGCAGAACCATTAGAGCAAAAAGTCCACTGGTTGTGTTATGGCACTATCTTTCACACACATATATTGGGAAAAACAGATCCACTGTTTTCCTACAACAGAACATCTGCCTTTCCTCTTTAAATACATAGAAGTATTCGAGCCTTACTCCATGGTGTAACTCACAAATAATAGGACCTATGCAGCAGACTGGGAGACATGGTTTTTGTTTACAGAGCCAGCCCTCCTGCTACTGTCCTTGAGTACAAAGCCTTTTTGTTTGTTTCTTATGAGTATGTGACCAAAAAACCCCAACATTTTCTAAACACTCCTAGGCAATGAAGGATAGGGATATAGTCAGAAAATGTACAAATTTCTTCAAGCAAGGGGTGTGGAACGGTGTGATTATTCCTATTTATAAAGGAGACAAGCTGTAATTGCAGTGAGAGTGCTTTTGACTGTGCAGGGTTACCACCCAGTTCCAAAAAGAGGATTGTAAGTGATTAGTGCAGCACTCCGGAGGGGGAAAGAGGAGCCAGAAGTGTAAATACAAGAGGAGATTTAGGGCTTCTCTAAGCTATGGCTTCAAACCTGTCAGCAACCTGCGTATGATGTCTCTGTTATTGAAGTTACGACGTGATTCTGTTTTGCAGGGAATGTGGATCCCATTTCTGGTTCAGGTCCTCACCCTCCTTTTGTCAAGTTTAGCATGTGGGAGAAAATGAGTAAGGACTAAAAGTTGTGATAATGTATTGTTGTTTGTATTCTGCTAGTTTCCAAGGGCCTCCAAAAGCACTGGGGAGCTGTAGTGTTTGATGCTGTAGGAACACACAGGAAGGTGCTCCCCGTACGACATCCCTCCTCCCCTCTCGAGTCCTCTCAGTAGAAGGAAGATTAGTTTTGCAGACCTCTGCAAGCTCAAGCATTAAGTGTGAGTCTCGCGCAGTTGCCCTTCACACGCTTTCCCACAGCCGGGCTGCCAACTCCTGCATTTGCTGAACTGGGCCCCACACGGCCAAGAAAACTGGGCTGACCTGGCCGGTGTGACTGCTAACGGGAATTGCCTGGTGCAGGGGGTCAGGAGACAAGGCTGTGGGACTCAGCTGCAGCCAAAGGTGAGACCCACACTCAAGAGCTCCCTGCGCTGTGGCTTTTCCTATTGCTGTGTAACGTAAAATGTTCCTCGGACACGTTCATGGCTCATACCACCAACAGCACCGTGCATGTCTCGGGGTAGGAGATACTCCAGCAGTCTGCTTCTAGTTCATTTGAAAGCAACTTTCAACTTGTATTATTTCCATCAAAGCAGTGTTTACATTTCTCTGTTTCCATTTTTTTCTTGAGGGCATGGAAATATAATGGTATGAGCAGCAACAACAGTACAAGAGTAACAATCATAGAATCACAGGATGGTTTGGGTTGGAAGGGACCTTAAAGACCATCTAGTTCCAACCCCCTTGCCATGGGCAGGGACACCTTCCACTAGACCAGGTTGCTCCAAGCCTCATCCAACCTGGCCTTTTGAGGCTGACATAAGGCAAATACTGTGCCTCAAAAAGCTGTCAATAAGCAATTGAACAGGAATAAGAAATTTGTACTCCTGCTAAGTCTTGACTTGTGTGTCAATCAGTATATATTAATTCTATTTTAGCTATATTTACTAGTTATTGTTTCTTTATTAACAGCGTTTGTTAGCCACTGAGATGTAAGGTTTCTTGTTCTTTTTCCATACTTTTGATCTCATATGTTGTACCATTATGTTTCTTCTAATTTTTAACCTGATAGTTTTGAAGATCATTTAACCTTACTGAACAAATAAAAGCAAACCTCATAAAATTTGCTGACTTGTCAAGATCAGGAAAGATTTTGACTAATGACGAGGTTCATTAACAAGAATTAAGTAAAATCAGATAAATGAATGACTCAAGAGTAATTAGAAGCAGCCAGTGGGTTTCCGCGTCCCATTAGTAATTCCTTTCCCACCCTAAGATTCTTTTAATAACATTAATTTTTATATATAGTATGAAAATTGTTCAGTAATAATTCATAAAATATTGTGTAATATCACATAGCCAAAATCAACTTTTCTACAGACATTTAAGAAGACTAGTTTTAACGTTCTTCCTCTGTATAAAAATAAGATATTAATAAAAAAATGTTTATTTGTGCAGGATTTGCCTTTGTTACGTAAATTAACCCAATTTTTCTTTCTAGTTTTGACTTAAAGCTTTGAATACTACTTAGTATCTTCAATTTATTTTCAGCTGACTCAATTAAGCTGTTTGATAAAAAGCTATCTATAGCTATCTCTGTAGATATTGCTTCTCTAGTATCTGCACCATTTATACTAATCAAGTAAAAATAACATTACTTCTTATCCAGCCAGGAGGTGTGTGATGAAATCTGTTGTTTATCAAATCCATAAGTAATTAGCGTTTATCGTTACTGGTACCATTTGTTCTCCAGTCTGTATCCTTTCATTCCTACCAAAGTGACACAGTTCCTGGTGATACTTACATCTCTAATAATATCACAGATATTTTGATATGGTATTTCTCACTGTCTTCTCTAATCAGTTTTATAGTTTTCCTCCTTATGCATGACCCTCTTCCCCATGACAGCTTCCAATTAAGGCCTATGGTAAAAATTCTGTCTTTCCTGCCAGTAGTGAGATATTTTCATCAGGGGAATTTCACTTCCAGAAACTGGCTTGTCTGTCCAGGAAGAGGCTTAACTGAGCCACAGCAGACCTCTGGTGACAAGGTTTGCACACAACTCCCCCCTCAAGGTTACATCTTTAGCTCTTAATAGACCATCTCAGAAATGGAAAACAGCACAGGAATGTTTGGTCACTCGGCTACAAATTCTTTTGAAAGGGAAAAGTGTCACTGTATCTAGACAGTAGATTTCTTCTGGCCCTGTAAGAATTGTCTAAGGTAGAAACCTTGTGCATAAGTCCCTCAGATCTCCGGTTCAGCTACTTTTTCTCAAATTATTAATCCTCGCCAGTCATGAATGTCAAAAAAGTACTGCTGAGAGCAGGGTAAAAAAAAAAAATAATCTTGTATTTTGTTGCAGGCTGCCTCACCATAATAGCTTCTGAGTAGTACAGAAACATTGGTGAAAAAGCTCTTGATACTCTAGAATAGATTTTTTTTTTTCTTTTCCTGTGGCATAAAACATGTTGGCAGCAGGTTTTTGGGCATCTAGGTGAGAACAAAATAAAGACTACCTCTTCAGCTAATTCTTGCTAACTCACGTATATCTCTCCTGAGCATATGTAAACAGGTTTTCCAAAGTCTCAAAACTTGGCAAATTTATGTTGATTTTCAGAAGTAAGGCAAATTTACTTTAAGATATTAATGTGAGCCAAACAATATATTGTTCCCAAATTCCATTCTAGGAGGTAGATTAACAAATTTTGCTGAAATAACTTTTCTCAGTCCAGACTGAATTTAGAATAAGAATAATTGAAGAAAAAAATGAGAATTATTAAGGTTTGGCAAAGTGGAAAATATTACTCAGCTTAAACTATAGCTATTGATACATATTCTGCCAACAATGTATTCACTTCAAAATGAGAGAACTCTTGGCAGCCGAATAAAAAGCTATGAAATAACTGGTAGCCACATTCTTGGGTTTTGTTTAGTGCCAATGAAAAGACTCTAAAGACCAGACTGTGCACCGCACATGATTCTGATGAAATGCAAAAGAAGATAAGTAGTCAATTAAATTATAACACAAAACCAGAAAAAACCCCGAAACTTTCAGAGGATTTGGACACCAGTTTCATAGCATGTCACAGGAAAGACAGGTGATACTGCAAAGAGATGTGAAAACAGCAACCGTAAAGTATCTTATACTAATCATTCTGATATCTTGCAAAAATTAAGAAGCTATAATAGGCACATGTTTTCCTGTATGTCACTCTGAGGCATTTTTTGTCAGATGGTCTCATGACAAATTGCAACAGTAGAGTACAAGTCCTGTTACAATTTCAAAACGTTTCTTCCTATTTTGATCTCTATAGCTGCACTGAGGTGATCAAAATTCCTCATAGCTTCAGCTGTTTACAAACAAACAAACACAACTTTCTATCCCAGACAGATTTTTTACAGTTTGTCCTAAAAGTCCTTTTTTTTTTATAAACTAACAAACCAGCCAACTAAACAAACAAAAAAATTCCCAAATTAGTCCAGATGCACCTGAAATGACACAACTGCATCTTGA